>NW_006238918.1:6357913-6531782 GCF_000375325.1 Capsella rubella
TCTCTCTCTCTCTCTCTCTCTCTCTCTCTCTCTCTCTCTCTCTCTCTCTCTCTCTCTCTCTCTCTCTCTCTAAAAAATAGTTTATGTACAGTTTTGTACATTAGATTCATTTACCCTACACACTATTGCTTCAATAGCTTTAGCTTCTTCAATAATTTGTTATGTACACTAAATGTTTTAACTTATTTTTGTTATTTACTTTGAGTCGGTTTACTCAACCAGCATGCATGCATGCCCATATGAAGATAGTTAAAAATATTCTGAATTTTTAGCCACTTTGATTCAGCATTGAGGCATGCTCCTGACGAAGTTATGGATATCTTGGTATTCTTAAACTATGTATTGTGTGATGCACTGACTATTAATCAGTTAATTAACAAATAATTTCTTCCCTTTTTTTTTTGGCAAAACTAAAATTAAAGAGTCTGGATTCGTTGCTGCAAATAATTAGATTATAACCCTATATATGCATGTATCTCTCATAATTGTTTTTTCTGTTTGGGTGCAATGTTATAGAATATTCATCTGAGCTTTAGCTTGTGGGCTCATTCATTTGCTTATAAACCCTGTCTCCTACTCCTTTAGATGTTTATTTCTAAGATATAAACTTATAATTAATATATATAGGTTGATGATTATCCTACTACGTACGTCCCTATAGTAACGACAATATCACAATGCCATGTGAATATCGACTCAAACTCGAGAGCAATTGAAGGAACAATAATAATTTGTTTTGTAGCTACTTAATTAACGATTTTTTATCGCTTATGATTATATGAATTTCTAGTTTTTTTTTCTACTATATATAGTTATATTTCTTTTTTTTTTTGTCATATGGTAATATATATTAATGAAACAAGGAAGGATACAACACGAAATACAACGGAAGTCGACGGAAAACAAAATTTTTCCCGAAGTCTAAAACCCAAACAAGGAAAACGAGACCGGCGAACAACTAAAAATTTCCAGAATAAAGCGAAATCAAGAAAAAAAAAACAAAGCATAAGAAATAACTCGATAGAAGACAATCTCTTAAACTAAGACAAAAGCAACAAGGCGCTTTTTTTTTCATTCAATAAGATGTTAAACCATACAAAATACACTAGTCTCAACAAGCGAAAAAACTCTTCTTTTGAAGCACCTTAAATCATATACTATTATATATAGTTATATACACTAGCTAGTATAAATTTACAAGATACTGTAATTTTCTTCGGAAGGACTCAGTTACAAATAATTACATATATAGAAACACCAAAAAAAGGAGGCAAATATTTGATACGGAAAAGGAAATTATTAGATTTAAGGATTATTGAAAACCAGATTAATATCCTCGTCAAAAATATTATCTCAGAAATCTGAAGACTTTGAGACATATACAAATTTGCATATATCAAAAACATACTATTTTAAGAGCAATGAAGAGTTTTTTTGTTGGAAGGGGTACGGTGTGAATTAGGAGGAAGCTATATATGATGATGATGTTGCTGGATGATATGAAGGGTTTGATAGGGAAGGGGCACATTGATATGACAGTGTCTCCAAATCAGAAGCCCTAACTCCTATGCCATCAAACCTATGTTTTGGTTTTAGGGTTTCACTCTTTTTTTTTAAAACTCTCTAAGGTAGACAAATCATAAACATTATATAGTCCATATATAACCCAATATAGGTAACTTATCGTTATACATTCTCTTTTTGTTTTGTTTTGTTTTGTTCTAGATATAGGAGAAAAAAATAAGAAGATTGCATGCGTCGTGTGTACGTAGTAAGATTTGTATTTGATATCTTCTGACGAATGACCCAAATCATTGTATTAATTGCACGAAAATTTAGATACATATCTTCGTCAGTATCTACTTAGAAATTGCAAACACGTTCTTTGGTACTGAAACCAAACCTATTAACAAAATATAAATGATTAATAACAACAACAAAAAAAACCTTTGAGTTTTGAGCTAAATATTCGCTTAAAGCCTGAAAAAGAATTAGAGTAAAATTATGGAACCAATAAACAAATAAATGATTCTTAAAACAAAAGACTCAAAAAAAAAAAAAAAACATAATGCCGAAAATGTCTAATATTATCGTAATACACGTAATGGTTGGGCTTTGTTGGGCCGACAATATGTATATTGTTTTTTAAGATATCTATTGCGTTTCGTCCATTTTGATATCTATATGTATTAATTAAATCAAATATTTAAGGGAAAAAACAAATTATTTATACTATTAAAAGGGAAACATTTTGTATAAAGTGATCATAGTATATACAATTAAAAGGATAATTAAAAAAAACAAATCTATTTATATTTATGAAAATAATATTGATTTGATTACCATAAAAATATTCAATTAAATTCGAAATTAAACATATTTAATCTAAATTTTTTTTTTTAATATTTTCAAAAACTATATATCTATCTATACTATTAAAAGGGAAACATTTTGTATAAAGTGATCATAGTATATACAATTAAAAGGATAATTAAAAAAAACAAATCTATCTATATTTATGGAAATAATATTGATTTGATTACCATAAAAATATTCAATTAAATTCGAAATTAAACATATTTAATCTAAATTATTTTTTTAATATTTTCAAAAACTATATATCTATCTATACTATTAAAAGGGAAGCATTTTGTATAAAGTGATCATAGTATATACAATTAAAAGGATAATTAAAAAAAACAAATCTATCTATATTTATGGAAATAATATTGATTTTATTACCATAAAAATATTCAATTAAATTCGAAATTAAACATATTTAATCTAAATTTTTTTTTTTTAATATTTTCAAAAACTATATATCTATACTATTAAAAGGGAAGCATTTTGTATAAAATGATCATAGTATATACAATTAAAAGGATAATTAAAAAAAACAAATCTATCTATATTTATGGAAATAATATTGATTTGATTACCAGAAAAATAATAAATTAAATTCGAAATTAAACATATTTAATCTAAATTATTTTTTTTAATATTTTCAAAAACTATATATCTATACTATTAAAAGGTAAGCATTTTGTATAAGTCAATTATAGTTTATACAATTAAAAGGATAATTAAAAAAACAAATCTATCTATATTTATGGAAATAATATTGATTTGAAAAAATAAAATATTATCCAAACTATTTTTCATAAAAAGCATGTTGAGAAATAAAAGTAACGAGAGGAGATCATAAAATCAAGAAACTAAATTCAATTTCAATTTTCAAATATCAAATAACATGTATGATACATGAACAAAAAATTTGAATTGTTAATTTTAGTTTTAACTATTTTATTTCAAATATCAGAACATGAAATAACCGTTACGGGAAATTTGAAACATAAAAAAAATCATCTAAACTATTCATGATAGAATATGAGATGAAAATGTTGGGTAACGTGAATTTAAGAAGAACATATGGAGACATGCTATTTACTAAAGTGGATTACAGGAAATGTATTTTTTGCGGGTCAAAATATTTTAATATGTATTTAGTGTGGAGCATGCATAGCGGACGTATTTGATAGCTCACGGTTCACACTCAGTCTGGATCTGCTATCCTGTCGATCCGACATTCACAAACTTCATGAACGCAAACCAATATTAGTTTATGTTATAAATGCTATAGTGGATAAATATGTCTACAAATAGAACCCTACATTTATGTGTAAGTCTATATCGTTGACCTATTTTCTTATATGTTTGACTAAAATATACAATCTCAAATGGGTAAATAATTAAAATGCTTATGGAATGGAAAAACATGACATATTAAGACGCACGAGACAAGATTTATGTCCCGAAATTGACAAACTACAATTGTTTTACTATTTTTTAAGGTACAAGTACAACTGTCTTTAATAAAACTAAATCGTATCGTTTTTTTTGTTTAACCTAATTTTTTAAAAAAAATCAAATATTGACTTGATACTGGTTTAGATTATAAATGTTAATAAAATTCCTAAAAGTTACGCTTACAAACATAATCCCGTACGTACATAATATATTTGAAAATTTTATAACAAATTTTGTTTTTGAAATCAATCCCGCACGTACGTGCGGGTCCAAATCTAGTTGTAGCTTAATACAAAAACAATCTTACTTTAGTTATGAGGTTTTTGTATTCATACTGATAAAATCGTATCTTCTAACTATTTGACATCTAATTAAATTGTCAAATCATTCAGTTTGATCTGTGATGAAGTATTTGTAGACATACATTGTAAAATGTATAAAAATTAGTGGATAAAAACATATCTTATTATATAAACCTTGCCAATTAGTGGACAAAAATTTCACAACTAATGATTTTAGACAACGATAAAGAAGTTTTTAAGTTGTTACAACAATACATGTTAGTTATATATATAGGCTTCGCTTGTAAAACATGTAAAAAGTTGGAAACTTTTAGTGGCATTTTATCCATTTTTGATTTTTTCGTTTGGTCAAATTAGAAAAATAAATGTGTGTATGATTGATTTGACGATCTGCTTGAGAACCCAGGCGAGGAGGAGGTAGAAGAGAGAAGCCAAGAGCAGTGTTGGCCTTCTCTATTGGTCCTGTGAGCTCAGAATCAATACGCGGGGGAATCCGGAATCTGATCTCATGTCCTTCTCCTTCTTCAAGCCTTCGAGGCCTAAAACGCCTCAAGAGGTCGTTAAGGCTATCAGAGACAGTCTTATGGCTCTCGACACCAAGACCGTCGTTGAAGTTAAAGCCCTCGAGAAGGTTCCTCTCTTAATTCTCTATTATAAAGTTTGTACCTTTATTGCCTATCTGCTGAATTCTCAACATGGGTTTTACTGATTTGGTGTGATTGGTGTTAACCTTCTCTTTTTTGTCACTTGAGTTGCTGAAGATAATCTCCTTGTAGCTGAGATTTTGGTGTTTTGGTTATGTGGGATTTTTGACAAATCTAATTTGCTTATTGATGAATGCAGAGTAAGTCTTTTGATGGTTATCTTTTATCTTTTTAGGCTCTGGAAGAAGTTGAGAAGAATTTTTCTTCTCTAAGAGGAATTCTTTCTGGAGATGGTGAGGCTGAACCAAATGCTGATCAAGCTGTACAGTTAGCATTAGAGTTCTGCAAAGAAGATGTTATCTCTCTTGTTATTCATAAGCTACACATTTTGGGATGGGAAGTAAGTGAGAGTTTTGGATTCGTTTCCCTTTGTGTCTGTTTAGTAAAATCTGTTTACGAACCCGCTGAATAATGTTGCAGGCAAGAAAAGATTTACTGCATTGCTGGTCTATCTTGTTGAAGCAAAAAGTCGGCGAGACTTATTGCTTTGTGCAATACTTTGAAGACCATTTCGAGTTGCTCGACTCTTTGGTTGTATGGTAAATACTGATTTGATTTTCAAATTTATTTTCTTACCTGGCTGAATTGTTTTCTAGTAGTTGATTTGATCCGTACCTTATGAGTCAATACTGTTTACGGACAGCTATGACAACAAGGAGATTGCTCTGCATTGTGGAAGTATGCTTAGGGAATGCATTAAATTCCCAAGTCTCGCTAAGTAAGACAAACCCTTATATCTAGCTTTTACTTTTCAATGTGGTTACTATCCTGTTTTAATGAGTTCACTGCCATGCAATGGTCAATATTTTTCTTTTTCAGGTATATTTTAGAGTCTGCTTGCTTTGAATTATTCTTCAAGTTTGTGGAATTGCCAAACTTTGATGTTGCGTCTGATGCATTTTCGACATTCAAGGTAATTTTTTCACTACATTATTGACTTGGACTTGTTTGGGATTTCGCTTACATATACATTACTTCCTTACCTCTCTCGCAGGATCTTCTCACAAAACATGACTCTGTAGTTTCCGAGTTTCTCACCTCTCATTACAGTGAGGTTTGCTTCAGCATATTTTTCAAGTTTAGATGACATGAGAAGTATCTCTCGGTCATAAATCCTATAACTAAACGAAACACAGTCTTTAAAAACTTCTCCTTTAGCTGACGGGTTATTTATGGTTATTTCAGTTCTTTGATATTTATGAAAGACTTTTGACATCTTCAAATTATGTGACGAGAAGGCAATCACTGAAGGTTCTCTTCGCGACAATTCTTATCTTGATACTATATTCATATATATATGTATATCACCTCTTAAATGGTGTTGTTAACTATGAGGGTTTTCTGGTTGGTGCAGCTTCTCTCAGATTTCCTGTTGGAGACTCCAAATTCACACATAATGAAGAAATTCATCTTGGAAGTTCGTTATCTGAAAGTCATAATGACACTTTTGAAGGTAAGCGGTTAATTTGTGGTTTCATCTTTCTAATTTTGCGGTTACTTTGTCACAAACTCATAATTTATTACATATTAAATGGTTTCATGTTTATCTGAGTAGGACTCGAGCAAGAATATTCAAATCTCAGCTTTCCATATATTTAAGGTAACATATAACTATGTTAAAACGGTAGTTGATTTGGTAACAACTGTTAATAGGTCTCTGAGGATGAGTTATTATCAGACTTGGAAGCCTTTTAAACCACATCTACTTGTGTGCTTACAGATCTTTGTTGCGAATCCTAATAAGCCACAAGAAGTGAAGATCATTTTGGCAAGAAACCATGAGAAATTACTTGAACTTCTTCATAATTTGTCCCCTGGTAAAGGTATGATTGAAATTACCTATACTAATGTTTGTAGATATTATCCTCTAAATTAGACTCATTCCACTAATGAAAATCTTGCTTAGGTTCCGAAGATGACCAATTCGAAGAGGAAAAGGAGCTCATCATCGAGGAGATCCAGAAAATGTCTGGCCTGCAAAACCTCAAACTTTAAACATTCTTTTGCCTCATCATTTCTCATTGTTCCATTTGGTGATTCCGAGTCCTGCAAATGGAGTTTTTAGTGAACTCTGTGCGTCCAAGTTTCATTACTGCTTGTCAAGACATGAGACTACTGTTTTTTTTCAATTGAGTGTAGTAATGTAACTTTTGAATCTCTTTGTTATGGCTGAGTTGTTCAGATTTATGACCTCTCCCATATATAGAGACCATAACATTCAGTTGCCTATTATGAAGATAATGCTTTTGTATGTAATCCTGGAAATGGGTAGACTCATCCACTTAACAGATCATTCATGAAACACTTTGTTTTATTTCCTAAAAGAGGACAAAAATTACAGATCTGCAAACAAAAATGGAAGCAGCTTTTCTGCTGATGAATCAATCTAAAGATACAGGTCTACAGTCGCACAATACTTTCAACAAAATTAGTTTCTTTCAGACAATCTGAAAGTTTAAAGTAGTTGCAACAGAGTCAGACATCTTCAAATTTCTCATGAGTGCAGCATATGTCACACCAGAAGGCTTTAGACCTAAGGCCTTAAGCTCCTTATATACTTTCATGCCTTCCTCAACCTTATTCTCCTTGCAAAATCCTTGAACCAAAGCGTTATACGTGATTGCGTCGGGTGCAACCCCTGTTTCAGACATTTTCTTGAAAAACTTGAATGCCTCATCTGATTTTCCATTTGAGCAGAAAGCCGTGATCACTGTATTGCAGCTTACAGTTGTTTCTCCATAGCCATTTCTGAGCATCTCACTATAGAATTCTCCAGCAAGCACAAATTCGCCTCTTGTTAAGTGCCTGTGTATCATCACATTGTAAGTGAACTCGTTTGGTCGAATTCCTTTTTTAATCATCTCAAACCACAGCTTCCTCGCGCTCCCTAACCATCCCTTCTCACAAAATCCATGAATCATTGTAGTATACATGACTCTGTCAGGTGCATAGCCTCTGTCTTTCAAATTCTTGAATATACAATAAGCCTCGACCTGCTTCTTATTCTTACACAACCCATTTATAATCTTCTGGTATGTATATATACTCGGGAAATGGTTCCACGCAATCATCGTATGAAGAATTTCCGACATACAAGAATATTTCCCAATCTTACAGAATCCAGATATCAACTTGCCATACACATCATGTCCTGGATCAAGCCCTTGTTTTAATCCCTGCCTCAGAAGCTCATAGCCTTCTGAAACCTCACCAGCATCACACAAAGCTAGAATCAAACACCGGATCCTCTCTAGATCAACCTCAGATTCCATCATTTTCTGGTGAAGTTCCCAAAAACAATCGAGTTTCCTTGCTTTCACGCAACCTAATAAAACAGAATTGCAGGTCACAATTGAAGGGCTAATTCCCATCTCTTTCAGTACATTATACACATCAATAGCTTCCTCTACCAACCCATCTTCACTAAGACACTTCACATATTGCTCTAATAACGTGGGCTCAGGTTTAAAACCAGTGGTATCAAGAAAACTTTTAGCAGCTTTAACGGCTTTTGCATCCAAAAGGGCACCAAAGAGAAGACTTAAAGAAGCAGGATCAGGTGCGTAATCATAGTTGGAACACAACCATCGAAAGAACCACAGAGAAAACAGAACATTGTTCTGAGATTTCAACAGTTCTCGGAAAAACAATGGATCTGCGAAATTAAACGACGGGAAATCAGATACCAGAGTTTGTTGCCATCTCTGTCTCTCTCTCATGACCGTAGAGACAGTTTTAGCCATCTCCGTATACGTGGTTCCACCTCCGGCCGATTTTTGCTCATCGGGCTTGGATTCACTATCCCGAGACTCGAGAGCGAGACTCCGCATCTGGGCATTAGGGTTCTGTCGAATTCGTTTTCTAACGAGGCTGATCAAATACGACTGACCTCTACTCATTGCGTATCGGTAACTTCTCCCTGATTCGTAACTCAAAAGACTCGTGGCCAGACTCGAATTCAAGCTCCGAAGCAGAGCCAGACGAAAGGAGGTTTACTGGTTATTCCGGGAGAAAAAAGTCGAATCCTTTCACCGGAACCCTAGATCCTTGGTTGATCCCCAATTTTATTTGGATCTTTTGTCATCTACTCATCCAGAAGATGATGAAAAAGGTTTGGACTTTGTAGTAATAAAGTATATATATATTAAAAAAGTTTATTACACCATCAATAATGTTATGACATCAAATATAAGATTGGTCTAGTTAAAAAAAGGGTTCAATTGACGGATAAAAAAAAGGGGTTAGCTTTTGCTGTTTCTTCATCTTCTCTCTCCATCTCTCTCTCTCTCTGTATCTATCTAGCTATCTATCGTCTTCGCTGCAATCCCTAATTAATTTTGTGGTCTACCACCATCAATTTCCCGCGCAAAGAGAATGTGGAAGGTCGTGAAATGAAGCATCTTAGTGAATTCGAACCGCTGAGCAGCTGAGAGTTTGGTGCTCTCTCGCAATCTCCGTCTGTTAACCGATTCGGTTGGTCTTTGGTCGCTTCGACGAGAATGGATAGGTAATTTTGGGGGGAAAGATATGGCTGATTTGGTCTTTTTCATATATTATTCCTTCTTGTGTTGTTAGTTTCATTTAAATGAGTGTGTTACTTTGGATATTTTCGAATCTTCTCTGGTTTTGATAAATTTCCATTGTAGTGTTTGTTACTGTTGAATTGGGTTGGATTTTGATGAACTCTTTTGTGTATTTTTCAATTGCAGTGCAGATACTGAGCTTAACAGCTTCAATAACATGGTTGCTAAAGCATACCCTGTACGGGTTTTGCATCACAACAACAACGGTATAAGTGAAGATGAAGAAGGTGGCTCAGGAGTCGAACCTTACGTTGGTTTAGAATTCGATACTGCAGAGGAAGCTCGTGAGTACTACAACGCTTACGCTATTCGAACGGGTTTTAAGGTTAGGACTGGCCAGTTGTATAGATCAAGAACTGATGGTACGGTTTCGTCTAGGAGGTTTGTGTGTTCAAAGGAAGGTTTTCAGCTGAATTCTAGAACTGGATGCACCGCGTTTATACGCGTGCAGAGACGGGATACAGGGAAATGGGTTCTTGACCAGATCCAGAAAGAGCATAACCATGAGCTTGGAGGTGAAGGTCAGGTTGAGGAGACGACTCCACGTCCTTCAAGAGCTCCAGCTCCTACGAAGCTAGGTGTGACGGTTAACCCGCATAGACCCAAGATGAAAGTTGTTGATGAGTCTGAGAGAGGAACACGATCTTGCCCTGGTGGTTTCAAACGCTTCAAAGGCGGTGGTGAAGGAGAAGTGAGTGATGATCATCATCAAACACAACAGCCTAAGGCGGTTAATGGTACTGAGCCATATGCAGGGTTGGAGTTTGGTTCGGCTAATGAAGCGTGCCAGTTCTATCAGGCGTATGCGGAAGTTGTTGGGTTTAGAGTTCGGATTGGTCAGTTGTTCCGTTCGAAAGTCGATGGTTCAATTACATCGAGACGGTTTGTTTGCTCGAGAGAAGGGTTTCAACATCCTTCAAGAATGGGTTGTGGAGCTTACATGAGGATCAAAAGACAAGACTCTGGTGGTTGGATTGTTGATCGTCTCAATAAAGATCATAATCATGACCTCGAACCGGGGAAGAAGAATGACGCTGGTATGAAAAAGATAACGGACGATGGGACCGGGGGATTGGATTCTGTTGATCTTATTGAACTAAATGATTTCGGCAATAACCACATCAAGAAAACCCGAGAAAACAGAATTGGTAAAGAATGGTATCCGCTGCTTCTCGACTATTTTCAGTCTAGACAAACCGAAGACATGGGATTCTTTTACGCTGTCGAATTGGATGTCAATAATGGAAGCTGTATGAGCATTTTTTGGGCAGATAGCCGAGCAAGATTCGCTTGCAGTCAGTTTGGTGATACTGTTGTTTTCGATACTTCATACCGAAAAGGGAATTATGCTGTTCCGTTTGCTACTATCATCGGTTTTAACCATCACAGGCAACCCGTGCTTCTTGGGTGTGCGATGGTTGCTGACGAATCTAAAGAGGCTTTCTTATGGTTGTTTCAGACATGGCTTCGCGCCATGTCAGGTCGTCGTCCAAGATCCATTGTAGCTGATCAAGATTTGCCTATCCAGCAAGCTTTGGTCCAAGTCTTTCCCGGGGCTCATCACCGGTACTCAGCTTGGCAAATTAGGGAAAAGGAGCAGGAAAATCTCAGACCGTTTCCAAGCGAATTCAAGTATGAATACGAGAAATGTATATACCAGACTCAGACAACAGTTGAGTTTGACTCAGTTTGGAATGCGCTCATCAACAAATATGGTCTTAGAGACGACATTTGGCTCAGAGAGATTTATGAACAGCGCGAGAATTGGGTTCCCGCGTATCTAAGAGCAAGCTTCTTCGCCGGAATCCCAATAAATGGAACCATCGAGCCCTTCTTTGGCGCTTCACTTGACGCTCTAACGCCTCTCAGAGAATTCATTTCAAGATATGAACAAGCGCTCGAGCAGAGACGGGAAGAGGAAAGAAAAGAGGATTTCAATTCTTACAACCTGCAGCCGTTTCTGCAGACAAAAGAACCCGTAGAAGAACAATGCAGAAGACTCTACACGCTAACAGTGTTTAGAATCTTCCAGAACGAACTCGTCCAGTCTTACAATTACCTCTGTTTAAAGACATACGAAGAAGGAGCAATCAGTAGATTCCTGGTGAGGAAATGTGGGAATGAGAGTGAGAAACACGCGGTGACTTTCAGTGCATCGAATCTCAATTCGAGTTGCAGCTGTCAGATGTTTGAGCACGAAGGACTTCTCTGTAGACATATCTTGAAAGTGTTTAATCTTCTGGACATAAGAGAGCTCCCATCTCGATATATACTGCACCGGTGGACCAAGAACGCAGAGTTTGGGTTTGTGCGTGATATGGAATCAGGTGTGAGTGCTCAGGATCTCAAGGCCTTGATGGTTTGGAGTTTGAGAGAAGCTGCGTCCAAGTACATAGAGTTTGGGACTTCGTCTCTGGAGAAGTATAAGCTTGCTTATGAAATAATGCGTGAGGGTGGGAAGAAACTTTGTTGGCAGAGATGATGAACTCGGCTTTGACCATGTAAGATCAATCTTCTTCATTCTCATGTCTGAAATTAAAGATCATCCGTGTCATGGTCTAATTGCATTCGTACATGAAAAGCTGCTGAAGTTTCTTGTGTTAAAGTCTAAAGATTTAACATGAGTTTTTGGTGGTGTTGTCATTGCTGTAGGTGTTTTGTTTTGTTTTTAATTGGCTTCACCCTTGAAGAAGCTGAAGTCTTAGTCACTGTTCTAATCTTAACCTTTTTGATAACATCGTCGCTGCAAGAGGTGGACCAGGTCTGGTGGTGGAGGAGGTGGGAGTTTTGTGTGGTTCCTAATGATAATGACGCTTCGGCTGATGGATTGATGACATGTTTGTTCGCTTGTGTGTTTGTTTATGTTGTTCCAAAGTGAAAAAACAGATCAGAATTAGGCTGTAGAAGCAAAAGAATGTAGTAATGTAATATTATCTACTTTTTCTTTCTTTCGTTCTTTTTTAAATTCGCATCAATCAATCATGCACTTCAATGTACTTAAAATTCGCATTATCAATCATGCACTTCAAAGCCATAAAGTGCTGAGACCAATCTTTTTTCCCATGCATGCACTCTAATGTACTTAAATTAATCAAATACAGTATATAACACACAAAACTCATTTTGTTATAGGGCCTCAATCATTTTAAATATAACAAAAATATATCAATAGCATTTATTTTTTATTAACCTAATGAAATATAACTTTTTAGTGTGGGTTACATAACTTCAAAATGTGATGGACGTATTAGTTCAATGACTTGGAGGTGCGTATTGTAGATACGGTTTAGATGATATACAACAATTATACATGGATTAAATATAATTTGATTATTGCAAAAAAAATATATATTCTTTTGTTATCTATAAACTAGAGTTTTCAATATATACTTATACAAATTTATCAACATTTTATTTTCTCTCTACTAAACTCACTCTTAAGATGTATGTTACAATTTTCTGTGACAAAAAGACGATAAAGACAAAAAATTATAATTTTTATTTTAATTGTATTAAAGACACAATTTCACTAGTTTTTAGTTATATATTCCCAAAATGTCATAATTATATGTTTAACTCCAGAAATATTGTAGATATAGACAGTAGCATAATGAGTTTATGAATTTATAGTTATATATTTATAGCATAATGAGTTTATATGTTTAACTCCAGAAATATTGTAGATATAGCCTATATTTGTCTACTATGATTTTTTTTTTTTCCGTCAAAATATGGTTTTTGGCATCATTCCGTCAATATATGTTAATATATGAATATTGATCACGTTGCGATCATAACTTGAAAATTAAACTACATTTATTTGTTTTTTAAATTTCTATATGTTTTCTTTCAAAATGCTTTTAAATTTCTATATGTTTGCTTACAAAAGGCTTTTAAATTTCTATATGTTTTCTTACATAAGGCTTGTCAATTTCTATATTTTTCTATTAAAAAAAAACTCAACATGTTTAAATTTTTGTAAGAGGAAACTTGTAAAAAAAAACTAAAATAATAACTTTTTTTTTTTTAACTAAACCTTCATTCTGATATGTTTTTGGAAATTAACCTTTAAATGTTAATCAACTAATTTTAATTACTAGAGATTACAACCGTTACTTAAACAACTAAATAAAGATATCATCTACTATGAAAAGTTTTAGTTTTATAAACAATTCGGTTTTTACAGCCATTGATGCCAAAAGAAACAAGTATTGGAATTATGCGTGACTCGCGATGTCTACCATAGAAAACTACCAAGCTACACTTTTTGCTGACATAAATCGACAGTTTGATCTCAAGTGTTACATCACTGGAACGATTGATTTTATCTGTAGAAATACTGCAGTAAGTAGGACGTCCATGGAAAGATTTCTCTAGAGTAACAATTATGTAATCTTTTATAGACGACTTCGTTGATCCACAAAGTTGGGCGCCTTGGGACATTGATTTATCCATTTCTGGTATACAATACAAGGAATTTGAGAATCATTGTCCGGGAGCAGACACTAGTAAAAGGGTTTAAAAGTTCATTTAAATGATATTTTTTCCTTCACTTTTTTTGTCAACTATTTTTTTTTCACTTTATTTTGAGAATTTAAAACCAACTTCTAAAATTACAAGTTAAATTTTCCGTTCCTCGTCAAATTTTTGGTCAATTATACATCTTCAAGTATGTCAGATACACTGAAACAAATTTTTGGTCAATTATAATTTTAATTGCTTCAGCGTATCTGACATATTTGAAGACTCATAATTGACCAAAAATTTGACTATGTCAATTAATTGCTTATGGATTCCAAATTACCTCCATGAATTAAATTATAATTTTTGACATATTTGACTATGTATCTGACATAAGTCTTCAAATAATGTCTTCAAATATGTCAGACTTAAGCAATTAATTGACTATGTATTCCAATTTACCTCCATGGTTAAAATTATGTTTTATAAGAAAATGCTATGATATATCTTTTAGGAGGTAACCCTAGAAAGGTAAGGCATTTTTTTCACATAATAGTAACATTCGTATTCGTGGTACATAAAAAGTAAAAATAGTAAAAGAATAATTCAATCAACAACACACAAAAACACAACACACATGCATACAATTACACCATCTTAAAACAAATGCAATAATCTTTGAAACTCAAACTCTCCCAACGTGAGGCCTTTCTCCAGCCACGGTTTCTCCAACTCCAACGTGAATAGCTCCGGTGCACACCAACTGAGTAGCACTCACTATTATTGTCAGAACTTCAAGAGTTCTCTGCAAAGACAGAACACAAACAAATATTACATTAAAATCTCCACAAGAAGTATACATTTTGCAAATTCACGTACTTTCAGTTGAAACAAAAGCTCACCAGATTAGCTTCGGTCCAGCCTATGTTGATCTCTTTACATGCCAATCTGTGGTGTACCAAACATCAAATTCGGTTAAGATTTGGTATTTAAAAATGAACCGGGTTAAAACCCGGTTTGATTTAAATGATAAACCGGACGGTGAGTGAGGTTTTGGTTTACCCCATGGCGAGGAGAGTGAGAGACCAAGAGATGAGAGAAGAAGCGGCGGCAGAGTGAAGATTCGGAGAGTCCCACTGAAGAACGTTCATGATTCCGGTGAGTGAAGTGGCCATTCCGACGACGCCGGCGATCAACGTGAATATTACGAAAAAACCAGTCGCCATGTTCCCCACGGGAAAGTATATCGGGAAGATCTTCGCCGGTAGAGACAGCGTCGACGCTACAATAAAAAGAAAAGATTGATGAGATTTTACAATTTATAAAAATCTTTGTGATTTATTATTACCAAAGAAGTTGTTTTAAGTACCGGACTCGCGAGTTCTCTCGATGCCGTGATTAACAGCCCAAGAAGCGATGACGGTGACGACGAAATAGAGACCAAGATTTAGCATTAGAAGCATGAAAGCTGCCGACTTTGATCCTCCTGAAGCCATGACTACAAGATTCTCCGACAACAAATATAACAAAAAGACTTCTTACAACAAAAAAGCAGACAGGTCTTTGTCTCTGGTTCTGTCTTAGGATGATCACAAGATCTCTGCCTGTGTCATATATGTATATATATTTATCCAGTTCATAGGAATAGAAAGTTTCTTCAGCTGAAAGCAATGTTTTAAATTCTTTACTTTGTCCTTTGCTTTGGCAAAGAATCAAACCCCCAAGCTTCAATGTTCGTGGGAAAACCATTTTGCTTATCTGCTGCCTTCTGCCCAGCAGAAGAAAAGAATAGCGAGAGACAGAAATATAAAAAAGGTTGTTGTGTGGACCTTTGTCACATATTGTAAAATTTAAACCAATAAATTAAAGAATATCTTGCATGATTGTACATTGTAATTCATTCTTCTTACAAAACAATGAATCATATATTTACAGCTATAACTGCAGAGCTTTGAGATATTTTTGCAGGATGATCGTGTATGGTTCAGAAATCCTCAAGAATTTTCAAGGCTAGCTCGGCTAGAGAATGGACTGTTCTGCTATGACGGCTTAGTCCAACAGTACCAGAGAAAACATCGAAGTTCTCAAGCTCAGCCGTAGTTTCTAGAACCTTCTCAAGCTCTGTCTTCAGACCCAGCTCTCTAAACACTGTTACACTATTCTCCACATCATCTTCCATCATCCAAATCACCAGCTCGATCACAAACCTCCTGATTCTTGGAACCTTAATCGCTGGCTTGTCGTGCTTTTTCAGAATCGAGACTAATGAGTATGCCAGTTCACGCCTCTTGATTCCTGAATCCATGAAAACATACCCCGACTCTTTCGAACTCATGAATCTAAACACTTGTGCTGCTAATCCCACCATCACTTCCTGTAATTTGTTGTCTTCTGATGTTATTGACTTTAACACCTACAACAAAAAGAGAAAGGTTTCCAGATTGTTACTGGATTCGAGTTGGGCGTAAATTTTTCAAATATCAAAATAACTAACCGTTGGTGCTGCTGCTTTAACGAACTTTAGGTCATGATAGCAATCATCCCCAGAGTATAAGCACAAGTTTCTCAACACTCTTGCAGCATTTACACGGATAGAAGGAACTTCAAGTGCTTCCACAAGTCTTCCCATAACCCCAAGCCTAAGAACATGGAGGCAGTTACTCTTGCTCTCCAACACAAGCATTGCTATCGCTTCTCCTGCAGCAATCCTCACACATCCCTCATTTCCCTCGTCCCTGTGTGTTTCCCGTTTAAAAAATATGTTGAATAACTCTTTCAGAACACCTCCTGTTCCGCCAATTCTCTCCCTAGCTTCGGCCTCAAGTGCAAGGTTGGTCAAGATCCCAATCCCTAGCTTTTGCAGCTTTGGGTATCTCGCCCCGTGTCTCAGTACATCCCTCACGTTGCTAACTGTGAATACAATCTCAGAGATCTCTTTCCGGAGGCACCTCCCTGTGTTCCCTGTTGTGCTGGCTAACATTTTCACTAGCTGCAGGGACCGTTTCAGTGTCAGCACCCGTGACCTCGCGATGTCAGCGTTCTCATCCCTCAACAGAATTTCGTCTGCGTGTGTGAAATCAATAATCTTGGGTAGAAGACCTCTCGTGTTGCCGAGTTTTCCACAGTTGTCGTGATCTTTAGCTAGTTTCTTCAGAATTAAAAGGCCCAAATTGTTGAATCTCCAGAAATCATAGTGGAGATTATGGTCGTGGAACACTTTTTTCTCTCCAATCTCATCAGGAGCTTCACCTGATGATCTAGTGTTCTCTAACAACGATGAAATCGATTCCATTGCACCAGAGATCCCAGCAACCCTTAAAGAGTTCTGCTTTTTACCAGCTAGTTTCGATAGTATCTCAGCAGCTGATCTCCTAATCTCTTCCTCTTGCAAATCTTTCCAGTTCAACATCTCCACCAACCTAGTGAGAAGAAAAGTTAGCAACAATTACAATAATACTTCCTCGATTCACTCCTCTATAAAATCAGATGTTCTAATTAGTAAAGACCACACCTTTCGATGACGGGAAAGTTGATTCCAATCTTCTCAAGTGTATCCTCCGAGTACCGTTCAGTCACTGAAAACTGCCTGAGAATCCTGGCTCCAATGAGCTGTTCATCAGAAGAGTTCGAGTCCAAAAGCTCCATACCAAAGCTCACTATATCCATCTTCAAACCATCAAATATACTCCCATTGACACACTTTGAATAAGAATCATAGAAAAATCTCTTGATCGAGACCAAACCAGTAACCCCAAACTCACACTCTCTAGTAACATTCTCAAGCAAATTACAAACACTGACTTGCCACTCCCAATAAGCTTTCTCCGCAAGAAACAGCAAGGCTTCAGCAAAGGCGAGCGAGTAGAATATGTTGAGAGCAGACTGTCTATTCCTCTTGTCCGTATCTCCTTCGTGAACATCTCCATAGTTATGCCTGACAAGCTTGTAAGAAGACAGAGCCACACAAGCCGTAGCAGAGAGAAGCTGGAGCCAGTAAAGAAGCCTACTCACTGTACTCGAGATGAAGAACCATCTAGCGTATGGAAGAAGAGGCACATCTGACTTCTTCCATGTCTCAAACGTCGTTTCTCTAACGACACAGTCTCTTGTCGTCGTTTCCCTCGATCGTGGCTTGAAGATCGAACCACTGTAGAGAAACACATAAAACGATTAGGTGATACCCCAAATCTGATTGAATCCAGCTCGATTTATGCGAAATTGAACCTGATTTGTTTTATATTCCTGAGAAGCGAGGCTGAGCTTGATCGAAGAGCGCGGAAGCTACTGATTCCGACGCCGGCGACGGTCCACGTGGCTTGGTGTTGCCACTCGAGCTCGTGGCTTCGGCTGAAGATTCTAGCACCTTCGATTAGGAGGATGATGGTGATGAACCAGAAATCGGAACCGTCGAGCGTGATTGCGAAGCCGCCGAGAAGAACCACCGTGGCCCAGATAAACCCTAGGGTTCCGATTCCGGTGGCGGTTTTCTCGAGAATCGCGAGTTGTAGAGCGAACAGCGTTAGCTTCTTCTCCGGAGCTGGGACTGTTGATTTCCTACGAAACGCAAACGCGGATGAGACAGAAGCTGCGTCTGCGGTTTCGCCGCTGTCGCCTTTCTCAACACTGCTTCTTAGATCGAAAACGGTGTCGTTTGGGCCTATAGCTTCCTCCAATTTCTCAAGTTCTGATATCTATAACACAAAAATGATGACTTCATTGATATATATTTTTGAGTAATTTAAACATAGAGCTAAAACTATTAGCAAACTGATTTATCAATTTTAATCTTTGTAAATATGAAGAGGACAACAATATGTAGTGAAAAATGTACAACAAGCTTGATGTAAAAGTTTTTATAGAGAAATCTAGACTGAAAAAAACAGCTTAAAGATAAGAGTAAGAGATTAATGTGATGGAAAAACCTGCAATCGAATGCTTCGATCTTCATCGTCTTCAAACTTTCTTGAATCCATTATGAACCTTTCTTGGTTGTTTAAAACCTTCAAAAAGAATTGTTTTCACTTTATCTATCTATCTTTCTTTCTTGTTTGCTTTTGGATAGTAATATATGACTTGATAGGAGTTGTTGATGATGCAGAAGAGAAACGAGTAAAGCGTGATTTTACATTCTAAACTTATACATATATGGATGTATATATATATAGAAAGAGATAGAGAAATGAAAGAGAGAGGGAAGGCAAAAAGGAGTGGGGAGAAAGTCTGCAAATAACCTAAACAACGCAAGAGGAAATGTGCAAGAAAGTGTAACTTCAAGATTTATCGTTGTATGTATGAATGTATGATGATGCTTCACACTGCAATTCTATCATGACCAAAACTTATACATGTAATAACAACACCAAATGTGACATCTTCTTTTATACCTTAAAAAGGTCGATTCCTCTTTCGTTTTTTTGCTTTATGTTTTTTTGAAAGGTAAAAGTTTTTTTATAACATGTTGGTTTCATAGTTTGTTACTTTTTTCTTTCTGTGCAATTCTATGGCTTAAAGTTACATAATTAGTTGCTTACTTATCCTTCTTCTTCTCTCAAAGCCGCCCTGACTCTTTTAAGGCAAAAATGTATAACAGTGTATAGTTACTATTTTTAGAAATCTAATATGATCAGTTATTGTCCTTATATCAATAATTGTATGATTTATTTGCCATCTTTATGTTAAGATAAGCCGTGGGGATTGTTCGTATTAACTAACCATTATGTCTTATACAAGTAAAACTAGATATGTTTGCTTTGTATTGGCGTCTTGAATTTCTAGAAATCGGTTTGGTAAAGCAATAGTACATTCTTTTTGGCTAATGTGATTACCATATATTTTAAAGTGTAAACGCAAAAAAAAAAACTACATCATGATTCATTACATATTGTTTTCTTCTCTAACTATAATAGTGTGGCCAAATTGGTAGAAGATTTGTACACATATAGTTTAGATATAAGTCACGAATTATATTTGGTTATAAAAGAAGTTGGCGTACGCAAAATATAATGAAATCTAATTTTGTAATAATTAAAATAATAAGTGAGTCAATAACTCGGTAAGAATAATGGTGACTTGCAAGCATACGTGTTCCACTCCACCACAAGTCTTCTTGTGTGAAGCTAAAGGCTCAGATGGGATCCTCCTTGCTCTTTTGGATCCATTGTAGAAAAAACACACACATGACTTCTTCAAGAGATAACTCTATTTAGTAATCTCCTAGAATTACCAACGTACTAAATAAAATAGGTAGAAGTTAATCACAACAAGTTTTTTGATGAATGAAAAGAGCTTAAAAATTGCTCAATATTGTATTTGAACAACTTAAACTAATATTGGTTTTATTTTTCCCTTAAAAAGTGTAATATAAGAAAATTTTAAAACTTATGGCAAAAACTCATAAAACAACTTTTTGTTTTATAAAACGCCTTGAGAATTTATGAGGAAAAAATTTGTTTCCATTCGAGACCAGAGATTTCCGAGTGTGGTTATTTTCTATTTTCCAAACCAGCTACATTGTACTTATCAATTTACTTCTGGCCCTCATACGAAAAATATATTCTCTACAGTATATGGATAGATTTAACGTAAGATACCTCTATTTATTTAAAATTTCTCAATTTACTTAGTGTATATTCTCAATTTACTTAGTGTATGAAAAATATATTCTCAATTTACTTACTGTATTATTAATTCAAAATTTCCTACCAATTTCAATGTAATTTCTATATATATATATAAAAATTCACTATTATCTTGTTAATATTTGTAACAATTTCAAAACGAATAAAAAAAAGTCTCGACCACTATCTTTTAACAGTTATCACAATCACAAAGATTACAACTTCCTTTTTGGTTTCTGACCTCTTTCACACAAAACCAAGATTTTGATTACCAAAAACTAGAAATAAACCTAAACTTTCCAGTTTAATTTAGATTCAACTTTAATTACATAATCAAAAGAAAATAAAGTAATAAAATCTTCATCAAAATATCTACAATTGATTTAAAAAGCATTAATCTCACGACCTTGTTAAATAATCCATTTCCTCCACTACTCTCATTTACCCTTTATACCTCCTCTCTTATAAACTCTTACGTTTTGAGATCATCTCATAAAACTCAGAATCAGTAATCATGGGAACTCATCGAATAATCATTGGTCTCGTCGCTCTTTGTTGTTTTTGTCTACCTCATCTTATTGAAGCTAAACCATTCGGAGTTTACCAACAACAAGTGTTCGTGGATCAATCGGGCCATGGAAATTTCATGACCATACAAAAAGCTATTGATTCTGTCCCAAAAAACAATAGTCATTGGTTCTTCATCAATGTTAAAGCCGGCCTTTACAGGTCAGCGTAGCAACATTTTTAATTGACTTTAAAATGAAGTCACACATGTCTTGTAGCTAGGGAAGTTACATATGTGAAAGTGCTTGCTTAGTAATGTTGTGATTTTTTTCCCCTTGTAATATAAAAGAGAGAAAATAGAGATACCGAGTGACAAACCGTTCATAGTAATTATGGGAGCTGGGAAAAGGTTAACGAGAGTTGAATGGGACGACCATTACTCGTCTGCACAAAGCCCTACCTTTTCTAGTCTCGCCAATAACACCGTCGTTATAAGCATCACTTTCGCCGTAAGTACGGTGGTTTTATTTTCTTTCTGATGTTACCCTCTTTTTTTATTAAATACAGTACATGAAGGGTTTCATTCTCCATTTTTATAGAATACCTACAACTTGCCTAGCAAAGGGAAAATGAACAAGAACCCTAGAAGAGCGGCAGTGGCAGCGTTCATCGCCGGCGATAAATCGGCTTTTTACTCGGTAGGGTTTGCTGGAGTTCAAGATACCTTGTGGGACTCAGATGGCCGACACTACTTCCACCGATGCACCATCCAAGGTGCGGTTGATTTCATCTTTGGTAGCGGCCAATCTATTTACCAGGTGATGATGAACCGTTACGTATATTCTAAACAGTACATTATAATATTGATTTTATAAATTATAATAACAACATATACTAATACCAAATCTATATTAATTCTGAAACTTATGAAGATTTGCCTTTGAAATGGGTAAGAACTTAACAGTTCGGTTTTCAACTATTAATATATATCTCAATATTGTAGAACTTAAATATGTGTATTTGGTGGGTTGTAGAGCTGTGTGATACAAGTGCTAGGTGGGCAGCTAGGTCCGGGGGTAAGGGGTTACATAACGTCTCAAGGACGGACCAACCCCTACGACGCGAATGGATTCGTATTCATCGACTGCCTCGTTTTTGGAACCGGCATGGCCTACTTGGGTAGACCCTGGCGCGGTTACTCTCGAGTGGTTTTTTATAACTCGAACCTGACGAGTGTGGTTGTTCCTGAAGGTTGGAACTCATCCAACTTCTGGCGCCAGGAAAACCAGCTGACCTTTGCAGAATATGGATGCTTCGGGAGTGGATCAAAGACAGGAGGACGTGTGCAATGGGTTAAGAAGCTGAGTGGCTCTGCCGTCCAAAGTTTGGCTGATCTCAGCTTCATTAATCGTGATGGATGGGTTGAAGATTTACCTATCCCTGTTTGATCTCTCCTTTGCTTGTAGTTTTCATTTTATTTTTTACATTTTTTATTGATCATCCACCCCCTTTTATTTAGTTTAGCCAGATGTAGTAATTTGTTATTTTTTGCGTTTTTTAAAAACAAAATGCAGTCATTTGCGTGAACAAACTTGTCTCTGTTACACAACATTACAACAAACTTGTCTCTGTTACATTACGTGAAATCGAAACTGAATCCTTGTCTTTATGATGACTATGACGAGAAAACCAATGCATAGTTTGGTATCATTTGGTTAAGAAGGCTTAACATTGAGTTTGGTATCATTTGGTTACGAAGGTAACTTAATACTACATTATGTACTTATTCCTCATTCCATGCCTAGTTATCTTCACCACATAGATGAACCAAGGACTTTCAATTTCACATTGGACATTCCCAAGATATAAATGTCAAACTGAGTAAAATGGGGCTTGCTTTCAAAGCAAACACAAGTAGCTTAGAAAACAAATGAGAGAAACCATCAAATTCTAACAATCCTCTGATGAACCTTAGACTTCTCAGCATCCATAATAGATTCCACACGCTTAACCGAATCTTCAAGCTTCCCTTTGGCATTCACAACCACATAATCAAAATCCTTAATATGCCTAATCTCTTCTCTCGCCGTAGCAACTCTAACAAGCAACTCCTCATGACTCTCTGTTCTCCGATCAATCAACCTCTCAACCATCGCAACCTCACTCTCAGCAACAATGAAAACAAACACAGCAGAGCTCCCAAGAATCTTCCTCAACGTCTTAGCTCCTTGGATATCAACTCTCAAAACAATGTCGTACCCTTTACCCATGAACTCTTGAATCTGCTTCTTAGGAATCCCTTTGTAATCTCCGTACACGAGTGCGTGCTCAAGAAGCTCATCTTTCTCAACCATTGACAAAAACTCATCTTTCGAGACAAAGAAGTAATCTTTACCGTGGATTTCTCCAGGCCTCATCGGACGGCTCGTAGCTGTGACGACAAAATGGAGACTTTCACGAACTTGTCGAAGCTTGTTGATGACCGCGTCTTTACCAACTCCGCTTGCTCCACTTATCACAATGATAAGTGGGTTTGGTGGAGGGGTTATCGGATCGGTGCTGAAGCAAGAACCCAGATGGGATTCGAGTGATCGAAGCAACTCGGGCTTGGTTGCTGATGAAACAGAGAGGGATTTAGGTAAATCTGACATTTTTAAGGAGGAACAGAGGAGCCGACGACGGAGATTTTGAGGATAAAGGGGCGATTTGAAGATGGGTTTTGTTGAAATTGGTAAGATTGTTGAACGGAAGAGAGAAGAAGAAGAGAGTTTACGAAACATTTGGGGATCAAAGGACGAACATTCTCGGCGTTGACGGTGAACTCTTTATCTCCGGTTTGACCCACCCACCCATCAGAATAGACCCAACTCAAAGAGATGTGAAAAGCACTTAAAAAAGGAAAATTTCCAAAAAAATAATATAAAAAAAGGTAAAGAGAAGAGTTTTCGTATTATTCCATTTTTATATCGTGCACATTAAGATTTTTGCACGTAAATAAAATAATATTTACTGACTTAATTAGTTGAATATAAAAAGATGTGTTATAATTGGCTACAGCTTTCTCTCCTTCTCTGTTTTTATAAAAACCCAAAGTATCACTTTCGTTCTTTCATTCTCTCTTTCTCTTTCCAATTTCTTTTTCATTTTCAGTTCCACCGACGTCATCGATCTACCCTTACGCTCCCTCTCTGCCGGAGACTTCCGTCGATTCTCAAACCCCTCCGGTCTTTCTCTTCTTTCGATTCCTGACTCCAATTTCGTTCCTTTTCTGATTTCTCTCAAAACCCCTAAAAAAATATTCCTTTTTTTCGATCCCTCCTGAATCTGGATTTTTTATTTTATTTTTCTGTATTCTTCCTAAAATTTCAAGATTTTGATTTGATTCCGTCTGAGATTTGTCTAGATAGAAGATTTCTTTTTGTTTTTGGGATCCTCGTATTGTTGATGGGCACAACTAGGGTTTGCGCGGATGTTTCTTCTGGATCTTCGAAATCGCTTAGCCAGTCTCTCACGGTGTCGACATCGACCACGGAAACCGTCAATGGCTTCCATGAGTTCAAGATCTGTGGCTATTCCCTCGCCAAAGGGGTTGGTGTCGGCAAATACGTCGCTTCCGATACGTTTATGATCGGTGGTTACTCGTGGGCAATCTACTTTTATCCTGATGGGAAGAGTCCAGAGGATAACTCGTCTTACGTTTCTTTGTTCATAGCACTCGCTAGCGAAGGAGCTGATGTGAGGGCTCTGTTTGAGCTCACGCTTGTGGATCAGAGTGGTAATGGGAAGCATAAGGTTCATAGCCATTTTGGTAGAGCTCTTGAAAGCGGTCCTTATACTCTCAAGTATCGTGGAAGCATGTGGTGAGTATCTCTCTCTCTCTTTGCATGAAAAGTCTCAAGCTTGCTATAGTAGTTCACGATTTATTTTTGATGAATTTAGGATGTCTGGTTATGGAATTGTGATAGATTGGTATGTGTTGGTTGCTTCCAATGTTGATAATGTGTTTGTTGGTTGCTTGGTTTAGGGGATACAAACGGTTTTTCAGGAGGTCCAGTTTAGAATCGTCGGATTATTTGAAGGAGAATAGTCTATTGGTTAGGTGCCGTGTGGGTGTGGTGAAGTCGGTCACGGAGGGGCCAAGGTGTTACAATATCCCTGTGCCAGTCTCTAACTTGGGACAACAGTTGGGAAATCTTCTGGAAAGTGGGAAAGGCTGTGATGTTATGTTCCAAGTTGATGGGGAAACATTCAACGCACACAAATTGGTTCTTGCAACGCGTTCCCCAGTTTTCAAGGCACAGCTTTTTGGCCCGTTAGGAGATCGAAATACCAAATGCATAACGATAGAAGACATGCAAGCACCCATTTTCAAGGTCCTTCCTTTAACCCTCTTTCTGGGATTACATCTCTTAGATCTGGGAATGTGTAAGTAGATTATCTATTATAGTCAATGGGTCTTACATGGTCTTATAGGTAGAGATAGATTTTTCTTGGTTCCTTGCCTTTTTTTTCGGGTGAGTGATGGTGGTGTCATACAGGATTGTCTATTCACGGATGTACCATCCGGGATCTTCTCCTGGGGCGCCACTCCTGTTCTCGAGTTTACTCACCCGGGATAAGGTTCTTTCTTACTGCTTCTCTTCCTAGTTGGTTGCATGGATGTCTGTTTTGTTATTGTTTAATTGGACATATCTCTATGTGGTTATGATGTGTAATTCCTTTTCTGTTGACGTATTTATGTAAGTCAATCAGTCAACTAGATGAACAATATGGATCTTCAGGATAGGATAAGAGATTGGCGTGTGGGTTTAGAGTTAATATCTCGTGGGTGTATTTAATTGTAGATTCTCAAATTTTGTGATGTATAATATCAATTTTCTGTCTTCCCTTTGTCGCAATATTTCTTTATGTCGCTTCCTCTAGGTACATTAGTTTTACTCTGGATGTGTAACCTGATACAAACCCTCTTTCCCATGTTGTATTGTTGTTTGTGCAGGTATTGCTCCATTTTATCTACTGGGACGAATTGCCTGATATGGAAGAGTTAATGGGCGCTGACTCTACATTGGCGTCTACTCTTATAGCTCAGCATCTGCTTGCAGCGGCAGACCGCTATGCTCTTGAGCGGCTTAAAGCAATCTGTGAGTTAAAACTCTGTGAAGGGATAGCCGTAAACACAGTTGCAACTACCTTGGCCCTAGCGGAGCAGCATCATTGTTCCCAACTAAAAGCAGTGTGTCTCAAATTCGTGGCATTGCCAGAGAACCTGAAAGGTAAACACACAAGATCTTTCTTTTTGCTGTAAGATCGATCTGAGTTAACTCTCTATTCACACATAAGAATTATTGTTTATGTTTTTTCCCTTTTGTTTTATCCAGCTGTGATGCAAACAGATGGGTTTGATTATCTGAAAAAGAGTTGCCCGTCTTTACTAACTGAGCTATTGGAGTATGTGGCAAGGCTGAGTGAACATTCTGTTATAGCTTCTGGGCATCGAAAAGAAATATTTGCTGATGGTTGTGATGCTAATGGAAGACGAGTGAAGCCTCGGTTGCACTGAACGTAGAGATTGAAGAAAGATTTGTGCATTGTATAATCTCTGTTAAGGATAATATAGCTGATCTAATCCAATCCAGCAATTACAATGAATCTTTTTCAATGTTTTTCTCATAAATCAATATCCAATGAAATTTGGGAATTATTTCTCATTGTTTAACATAGTATTAGGTGAAACAGATATGAGTTCACGGGTTATAAGAATTGTAGGCAATATGACTGTTACAACATCGATAAACAAAGTTTGTCTTAAGAATACAAAGCTACTATGGATACATGACAGAAGCTATATAAGAAGACTTCTTTTATCTTCTCACCCTTCATTCTCTCATCTCACTTAAGCCATGTTTTACTCTCTTCATGTTTCGCTCTCTTGATAATGCGATGGATGGTTCAATGGACCTTCTCCTTTAGTTCTCGGTAAGACATTATGTGGTAAAGCTTCAACGAGATCAAAACATAATGTCTAGTACCAGCGACTCATTGCAGTATCTTGTGCTGCAGCCACTTTCTGTGGTATATACTGAGTGTTTGGTTTCAATCTGCTTGGACCTTCGGCAGCGGCACAATCTTCATCTGCTCTGTTGCTTTTGCTAGGTTGAGTCCTCTTTGGGTATTGCGAAGCGGCAGCTGGATTTCTAACCATCCTACGCTGTTGTTCAAGAGCTTCAACGCCTGTGGCTGCACCGCAGTTGTTATAGCGTAACACTGACCCAACTACTTTTCCAGGCCTAGCTACTGCAGCACCTGTTTCAATACAACCAGATAAATGTTTATAAAACAGAGTTGTAGTGCATAATAACATCCAGATAAATGTTTAAGGAAAAAGAGTTGTTCTGCATAACAACATTATATACAGACAGAGTGAGAGACCTTGGATTGTTTGAGGGACGTTAATAGGAATTCTCGACATTGGCATCTGGGCATTCCTGTCTGCACCTCGAGGTCTCTCGTCCCTAATGCTACACTTGGAAAGTCCATCAGTGACTTCAGCTGAATTCTGTTGTGCCATTGGATGATTGTTATCAGAGTACAATACGCAAGCCCTGCCAAAAAAAAAAAAAAGAGACTTCATTGTGTTGTTTCAAAAGAATCCCAAATTATAAGAAAATTTAAGGGAAGTAAAGCATACCTTGGTAATGATGCGTGCTGCTGCCTCTCAGGGGGATTATGAGTCGTACCATTCTTGTAGTGTTCCTCGAGGTAAGCAAACTGTTTCTTGAAATGTTCCACCGCACTGTGGAATGAATAACAAATAATTCAAAAGGTCATGGATGAGTACACAAGAATATAGTTATGAAGCAGATCAGCTCAGGACTATACCTAGGGTACATAAAGTTAGTTGGCTCTGATCCATCCAAGTATTCTTTAAGCATCTTTGGATGGTACTCCAGAGACTCTCTGTATATGAGCTCTCGAACGTCTTCTTTAGTGATTCTCCGCCTTTCAAACTCAAATTCCAACTTTGTGACAGGCTGAGCAGAGGGCTCTCTTTCAACCTTAGCTAAGCCCTTGAAGTATACATCTGCAAGTGCCTAAGGTAACACAAAACCATAATTTTAGTCTACAACCAAAGTGACATCATAAGGAGTGTAATGAACAAAATGTGTGAACCACCTCTTCAGCTGTAGGCCGATCCTTGGGTTCAAAAGCCAACATCCTTTCGAGAAGACGAAGAGCGAGAGGATCAGCATGTGGGAACTTATGTGAAAAAGGAATAGGCTTCTTCTTCCTCATGCTGCTTAAGTACCGTCTAGCTTTCTCGTTCCTCACCTGTCACATTCAAGTGCAAGCAATTCAGCCAAGAAAAAGAAACAATGCAGCTGTGTTAAGCATTGTGGAAACAGACACTGACCCTTCCAATGGCTTCGGCAGATGGAGTTCCCAACATATCAGTCATCAGATCCAATTGATGGACCACATTTTTCCCCGGGAAAAGAGGTTTCCCTGTTAAGAGCTCTGCAAAAATGCACCCGATACTCCATATATCTATTGCCGGTGTATACTGAGCATAAGCAAATATCAAAAGAAAAAAAAAACATTACTACAAAGTAGTTTACAATCAGCAGAATAAAGCTCTAGTGACTACTATTTTCCTATAAAAAAAGATTAGAAACATTGAATAAAAGAATATATGCACAATCATGGTTACCTTTGAGAAAAAGGATCCACATAGTTCTGGCGCCCGGTACCATCGAGTAGCTACATAGTCCTGCAATCACAAAGCAATTTAGTTTTCATACCAGAAAAAAAAAGAAAAGAAAAAAGAAGTGATCTTGTAAAGTGTAGGCATTTAATTACTACTCACAGTCCAGAATATCGCAGTTGGTGTATCATTGAAAGCAACTCTTGCGAGTCCAAAATCACAGATCTTGAGTTTGCAATCAGCATTTGCCAATATGTTTTTGGGTTTTAGATCCCGATGAAAGACATTAGCTGAAAGGAAAAAGAAAAACGTATCTTCAGAAAAAAATGATCCAAAACTTATGCTAATCTGTGATTTTTTTTGTTGCAAGCTTAACCTGTGTGTATATACTTGAGGCCACGGAGAAGCTGATAGAGGAAAAACTGGTAATGCTCAGGAGTCAAATCATCATTAGCCTTAATAACCTGATGCAGATCAGATTCCATGAGCTCGAAGACAACATAAATGTCTCTGAACTCTCTCCTTGAAGGGGGCAACAAGATGTGTTTGATCTCGACAATGTCTGGATGGCGTAAAAGTCTGAGAAGCTTGATCTCACGGAGAATGCGAGTTGCATCCGAAACATGCTCGAAAATATCATTGATCTTCTTGATGGCAACTTTCTCTCCAGTGTGTGTATCGTAAGCCGAGCAGACAACTCCATAGCTTCCTTTACCAATTACTTCTTCTATTCTGTATCTGCTTCCTTCACCATACTCCGTAAAGAAATCTAACTCCACTGATGACTGAATAAGAGATCAAAGCTAGTAACGATTAGGACTAAACCTAGAAGCCAGTTGGTAAGCGTGTAATAAGGATTGTTACAGATCCTAAGTAACATAATGAGATCTCACATCTCTCTAATAAGCAAATCTGAAATAAATATATATAGATAGAATTGGACCTTTTTGCGTTGATCAGGTTGCATCTTCAGCTACAGAGCATCCAAAATTACGGTTATGAAGTCTACTAAAACTTGGTGAGCTTCGAAAAATGCAACAAAGAAGTCTACAGAACTATGTAATTCCAACGCAATGTCAAAAAATAACCCAAAGCTCTATATCCAAATACCTAAATCGAGAATCAAAAGGAAATGAAGAAATAGTTCTGGAGAACTAAGGAGGCAAATCTCTGCAAGGAATACCTAATCGAGATTTCGTTGCTTTTGAAGTGAAATCAATGGAAGAGATAGAAGGGAAACAAAAAAAAATACAAACTTTGGATGGTTAAAATTTGAGAATCACTCTGAGATTGAAGAAAGACGAGGTTTTTAATCTTCTTCTTCGTCGATCAATCGCACACACTCTTGGAAATTGCAAAGAAAAATGGAGACAGCTGTTGAAAGCCGAGAGAAGATTTTAAAAACCAAAAAAATTGATCCTTCTGAGCTTAGCAAGTTCGTTTATAGGATCTGAATCTCACAAGGCGAGATAGTTTTGAAAGAAGAAAGTGCAGAGAGAAAGAGAGAGAGAGAGAGATCTAAAATGTATAAAGATGAAGAAGAGAGAAACAGAACAACTACGATGTTCTCTTGTATTAATATGATTTATTATTTTATGTTTTATTTTTTTGGGGGTGTGATAATTGAAAAAGCGGATAAGTGGAGTCTGATTATCGAAGTACGAAAAGTCCAATTTGCCCCCAGGTTTATGGGTACTCGCGACTGTTGCAAAAACTTGCTTTGGATAATGTCCAAACCACAATAATATTTTTTTTTTTTTTTTGTCATCTGAATATATTTATAAAAGCAAAGGTACATTTTGAGATTACAATATTTGGATATTTTTGTTTAAACTATTATATTATTTTTATTTAAATATTCAAGGGTGCATTTTACAACTACAAACCCTGATTGGAAGTCAAAAATAAAGGAAAAGCCTACAAACTTTATTCAATTATCCCTTTAAAACTTAGTTGGAATTATTAAAAAAAAAAACAGTATCCAACAAGCTAAAATAAAAGGTTAAACTGGCAAAGATTTAGGAAATGATCGTGGAATTGAAGATAAATTATCTTTTAGATAGAAAAATTTATACAATCATCTAACTAATTATTTTTATTTAAGTAATCAAAGATTATTGATAATTTAATTAATATAATAATATTTTTTTTTGTTTTAATTATATCTCGTTTTGTATTTACATAAATTAAGATTTATTATTTTACCATTTGTAAATGTTGAACTTTATCAAACATCTGCCCTTAAAATTTGATAAATTTATCTTATATTGTGATTGTTAAAATGAGAATGAAGTAAATAATATATTGGAGACAATGGACTTGATATAGTTCAAACATTGCAAACATAATTAGACTTGATATAGTGAGTGTCATAAATTTTGGATTTTGTGTACAACAAACGTGTTCAAATTTTATGTTCCTTAGGCCATCTCCATGGGTTATTTTTTGTGAATGTCTTAAAGTCTAAAAAAATGTCTTTATGTGCCTACTTAAAGACATTTTAACATCATTTGTCTTTAAAATTAATTATAATATGTAGACATCCATAAAAAAAATGACTAATAGAGATGGTCTAATATTGATGTACATGATTGACACATGTTGTCCATACATAGTTATATTTTCTTTATTATTTTTCTTTGTTTATCTATCAAACTCTTTGAAAATCGAGATTGTACATGTTTTTATTTATTAGCTATGTTTTGAATCAAAAAAAAAATTCAACTACACACTTTAGTCCATTTCATTTATAGTCCAAATATCATAGACATTAAATTTGATTTGTGAGCGCTATAAAATCTATCTTTGAACTTGTTTATTCTCTGTTTTAACTACGATACAACGTTTTTGTATTCACAAGTACGTTTAGGAATATTAGATGATACGGTCGGGTGTAACACATATCACCTGATTCAATAGAAATACTATGATTTTATGAGAAATTTGTTCTTTTATAAATCATTGTGCGTGATTATCTTTGTGTTAATTGAAATTAACTTTTATAAATTACAACTGAAATTAATAAGTGTAACTTTTATTTTAATTATTTTAAGATGTGTATTTGATCATATTAACATCATATTTTTATATATATATATATATATATATATATATATTTTGGTTATATTTTGAAAATATCTCATGATAGATAACAATAATCGCCAAAAAAATCAATAAAATACCCAAAAAAATAAAAAATAAGACCAGCTGATAAATTAATTTTAATAAAACAAGAATATTTGATTTTCATATTCAGATAATAAACAAATCCAAAATAAACCAAGGGGTGGACGAAGGGACATAAAGAACCGTGGAAATGCTTCAGTCCATGTGCATCACATGACTTTTATTATGAGCTATCCATAAAACACCAAAAACTAATAATTAATCTTTTTCTTAACTTCACTAATCATTGTTTCTTTTCTGTATTAATAAAAGTTAAAGAGTCGTCTTACCAAAAAAAAATAGTTAAAGAGTCGTTATTGTTTATTCAACGCAGCGATTAGAAGCCAAGCTTCACCGAATAACTAACTGAACGATTCAAATTACTACATTAGTTTTATTTTCTAATGTTAAGAAATCATTTTTCTTTGGTTAAAATGAGAAGAATATCAAAATAAAAAATACAAGCGTTTTCGTTTGGACAATATTATAAAACAGAAAATCCACGCGGCGCTTATGTATCTAACTCGTTTCTACTAGGCCCATAAACAAGGCCCAGTAAAGAGACTCGAGACACAATTCAAACAACACCACTGAAGGCACGTGACCACTCAACATCTTTCGTCCGCATCTCTTCTCTGACCGAAGCTACATCTTCCCATCTCCCTGCGTCTGCATAAACGTTCGAAAGCATCACTTTGCATCCTCCGTGAGATGGATCCATTGCCGCTAGCTCGTTTGCCGCAAGCTCGGCGATCTCGACGTTCCCATGAGTCCGTGAAGCCGATAATAGCATCCCCCATATCATTACATCCGCCTTTACTGGCATCTTCTTGATCATTTCTTTTGCTTCCTCTAATTTCCCAGCTTTCCCCAATAAATCAACCATACATCCGTAATGCTTAATGTCTGGCTTGATCCCGTGATCTCTTTTCATGCTTTCGAAATACGTTTTACCTAACTCCACTAGGCCTGCATGGCAGCATGCGCTCAAGACACCTACAAATGTGATGCTGTTCGGTTTAATTGGGAGAGATTGGAGGTCAGAGTAAAGATCAAGAGCTAGTTTTGCATGGCCATGTGTCGCAGACCCGCAAATAATTGCGTTCCAAGGAGAGATAGTTGACGAGCAGATGCTCTTTGTCTGACGAAAAACGTTTAGAGCGGTTTCGATGCTACCGCATTTGACATACATGTCGATTATAGCGGCAGTTAGATTGTTGTTGGGAGGAATTGAGCTACGGGTTAGATACTCGTGTGCTCTTATCCCTTCTTCCAGTGATCCTAGAGTTGAAATTGCAGAGAAAACACTCACCATTGTGATTGCATCTGGTTTCACTTGGCTACTATTGATCATTTCGCTAAAGAGATGAAGAGCTAACTGAGGCGAAAGACTCTGTGCGTAACCCGATATCATAGCATTCCATGAAAAGATATCTTTATCACGAGTCTGATTAAATACTTCTCTTGCCTGTTCAACCATTCCATTCTTCACAAATCCTGCAATCAGCGCGTTTCTTGACGCAATGTGGTCCTTAATGCTTACTTCAAATTGCTGAAGAGCGAGTCTCATGTCAGTAGAGACGGAGTAGAAATGTATGATCGTTGCTTGTATGAAATCATAACAATCTAAACCCATTTTCACGATGGTACCATGAAGTTGCAAGCCATTTGAACTGCCCGATGCTCGAGCTGAAGCCGAGAGAAGGTCCACCATCATAACTTCACTAGGCTTCATTCCACAGCGCAACATCTCGGTGTAGAAAACCAAAGCTTCATCAAGCTGATTCTTTTGGAGACTCCCATCAATCATGGTTCCCCACGAGACAATATCTTTCTCAGTAATCTGAGCAAACAATTCCTTAGCCTGTTCGATAAGTCCAGCTTTTGAGTACCCATTTAACATCACGTTCCAGGTTACTAAATTTCTGTCAGGCATTTCATCAAACAACTGCCGAGCATCCTTCAACCATGCGCAGACACAATACATATGCAGCAAATTCGTCGAAACAAAGACCCGATCAACAAGCTTCAGCTTTATAGCTAAACTCTGCAACATCCTGCAATCCCAAATCCCACCCAAATGTGAACAAGCGGATATAACAGTGGCCAAAGTCACTTCATTTAGCATAATTCCCAAGTTTCTCATCTCACTGAAAAGCTCCATAGCTTCACTCCACCGATCATTTTGAGCGTAACCCTTTATCAAAGTAGTATACGAAACACAGCTTCTCTCAGGCATTACGTCGAACAACTTAAGCGCGTCCCCAAGTCGACGAGATCTGACATACCCATCAACCATAATATTGAATGAAGCAGAATCAAGCTTCGCATGATTTCGAAAAACAGATTCTGCATCTGCCAAGACACGGCATTTAGCGTACATGTTAAGAACGCTATTGCAGATATATCCATTGGAATCAAGACCAGATTTTAAAACACGGCCATGTATTTGTCGGCCACAAGATATGTCATTACTGGAAGCGCATGATCCAAGAGCAGAGACGAGTACTCGTTCACTATTGGGACTCTCGCCGGAGAAATCGAATTGGTTCAGACAAGGAGCAGAGAAACATCTCGCCTGCTGAGGAAACACGACCCAACACCAACGAAACCGGTGAACGTGGATCGATTTGATCATATGAGACCATGAGAGCAACAAAACTAAACCTTCAAGTTCGAGTTTATATAATTTTCTCTCGTCCTCTAAGCTCACATAGTATAGATACTGTATATAGTTTCTTCTGGTTTGTTCAGGAACAAAAATAAATCATTATTATATGCATTAATAAAAGACTAAAAATATTAAATGCAACGAAAAATACATCTGAAATTGGCATTGGAATTTTCTGAGTATATATATTAGTTGATTCCACAGAGGAAGTGATCAAGATCTATTTAGTTTCAGGGATTTAACTACTGTATATGAAATGGAGAAATAAACAATAATTTTATATTTTCCTCCAAAGTTTTGAATCAATGTAATCCGAGAAGAAGAAGAAGCTCTGGAATTGTATATCTGCAACTGCAACATTTTAATGTGACATATCTCTAAGTATACACTGGAAAGTTTCCGGATCAGCGATTGTCTACACATCCCTTTACAGCTATTTTTGCCGACGATCTGCAGAGAATAGGTGCAAACAAAGTAAGAGACACAGCAGAAGATTGAATATCACAGCGAATCAAACCGGAATCCTTAAAAGCTTTGTTTATAATCAAGAATCATTGGCCTTTACGATGAATCCAGGAATCACCAAGATAATAAGAAAGCAAAGTACTAGAAGATGTAAATACATATATTTGTTACAGATAGAAATGAGGTGTTTCCTCTATGGTAGGCAATAAACTAGAAGCTAGCCATATTGTAAACGCAAGTCTATCGAGTGGAACCACTTCTCAACAGAAATGGACATGTTCATGGCAAAATTATGAATTTACTCTTTCAAAATAGCTTAAATCCTTTTAGAAAAATCTCAGTGAGGCAGAAGAAACATTTCCCGCTTTCTTCACAGTATTGACTGACCCATTACTTCATACTCTAAACCTGATCCTAAAGCTTATAACTTTTTGGCATCTCGTTATCCAGTTGAGCTATTACATAGGTTTCCCAAACTGAAGACCTGAACTTTACACAACTAGATAAAAGTGAAATCGGGGAGATTTCAAATCGCATCTGGTACATGATACACATGTTCCATGATTATAGCATTGGCTGCATGTGAGCTAACTCTTCCAACCAGACAAACATTTACATCAGACAACTAGAGCCATGTTCAATTGTTTTTCTTTGATCTCTCAGAAAGAAGATTCAATCTGCCAAAAGATAACAGCATATCTTTGAAGCCCATAATCGGAAAACTATCTATCCATAAATTGACAATTCTGCTCATCATTACAACTGGAATAAGCACCATAGTCGATCAGAAATGCGTATCAAAGCCAAAGGATTTTTCAGTAACTGGTCTCAAACTGATGATCAATGGCACAAAAAACGTTGCAAGAACAGAATTAATGGCAATTGCATAAACCTACAGATTCACTAGTCACCAAATTCCAACTAACCAAATTCACAAACCAATGCAAGAACATGACTAACAACAATTTTGAGTTAGAAAGGCACTTACTTTTTATGACGGCGACCTCTCTTAGGTCCCCAACCTTCAAGCTTAGCAATAGAGCAACCACACTTTGATCGGAAAATCAAAACAGCTCTACCATTAAGCGGAGCCATCTTCCTAAGCTCATCTCTCAAACACTCGTAATCAGGATTGCTCTCACTACCTCCTTTCCACGGCAACCGATCAATCTCCTTAACCGAACCCGATTTAACACATTCCTCTGTCTGTAACTGCAAATCAAACTCCATAGCTTTCTTCAATCCTTTACACTTAGGGTTACGACATTTCCTCGATCTTGATCCGCAGCATAGGTCTAGAAACGCAACCGACGCCGCGAAGAAGACAGCGAACGCGAAGAAGAACGACACCGGAGGAGAAGGTATTCCGGAGAGATGATGATCGTCATCGTCGGAATCGTGATCGTGATCGGAGGAGAAGAAGATGAGAGGAGGGATGAGAGAGGAGAAAGAGAGAGCGATTGAAGGGAAATGAGAGGAGAGGAGAGATAAAGAGTGGATTAGGTAAGAGAAGTAAGAGGAGAGGAGGAATGTGCCGGAGAAGAGGACGAGGATTAGGATTAAGAGGTCGAGGGTCGCCGACGGTGAATGCTTGCAGAGATGGAGAGAAGAGGAGGAGCTTTGTTTAGCAGCGGATCTAGAGGATGGGGGCATGCTGGCGGAAGCGTCTTCTGCGGCGGTGGCGGTCGTGGCGGAGACAAGGAGGAGACGGAGCATGTTAGGAGGAGGAGGAAGACGATGGCCGCTTTTCTTTACATATAACTTTTTATATGTATAGGTTTCGTCATTTCGGCAATAAATTTTAAAATTTTGAGAAATTTTTTTTTTTTGTGGAAATATAAAGAGTCACGAGAGAAGTAATATTAGAAAAAATATTCAATTTAAAATAAAAATAAAAATGTGGAAAAACGAGAATAAATTTGCCGACACTTTGCTTCTCGACCGATAGATATAGAATGTAATGTAGTAAGAATTTGAACGAAATTGTTAAATATCAAAATGTAAAAACATTAACGTGTTTAGATGCTTGATTTACGTAGTTAAGTGGGTTTTTGGAATTCGTAAAAGCGTTGTTAGGCTCTACAACAGTATAAGCTTAAGACTGATTCACGTAAATGAATCGAGTCAAATCTAGTCACGGATGAAGTGTTTAGGTGTCCAAGAGTTAAGACAGTCGAAGAAGTCATTAAGTTTTCTTTTTATCTCCGTCAGTACTTTGATGAATTTTTGTTTGTTTACTTGTAGCCATAAAAATCGCATAAGAGAGAACTTTGAATTCAATGTGATATTGATTACTTGATTTACTTCCGACCTTTGGAATCCGAGTTACATAGTACTAGTATTACATTCGCTCATTTAAGATGATTTATGATTTATTTACAAAAAGGAAACCGGAATGTGGTTTACGGTGACGGGACAATCCAGGCTGACCAAATTTAACAAGAATGAACCTGCCATCAAAGAACTAAACCAGCAAAAAAAAAAAAAAGTGTCAACTGTCAATAACAATTTTATGTTATTTGTTCAAGCATCTCAAAACCAAAATCTAGAATTAAGGATATGAGGCTAGTCTCGGGCGGGTTATGGTATTGGTCGAGAGTTTTCAAGTTCTTATCAGGTTCTTGAAACCTGGGATCAAGCTACAAGTTCTTGCAAAACAATCCTTGACAACCTACCAAAGCATGAACCACCAACCGCAGAGAGTAAACATGTTTATTGAGTTTCAAAGAAGCTTGTAATATACCTTTCCATTCATAGCTTCCACAGCCAACTGTGCATCCTCTTTGCTGTTGAACCAAACATATCCATATCCTAGAGACTGCTGAGTCTTTTCGTTTATGATGATTTTCACTGCCAACAAAAAAAATAGTTTAAAGCATTGTAAGAAAACAAGATCGTGCTGGCAAATTCCTTAACCAAATTAGTGTATGTTTTACAATTCTATGTTCTCCAGCGAAGAAAACCACAAAGACACTACAGAGCGTGTGTGATGACTGAAACCTCCCTAACTCAATCCTATTAGTCTTAACAACTGCTTCATGATGACTCGTGTATACGACTCCTATCTGAAGCTAAAAATGTGATTCCATTAAAGAAACAGACTCACCATTGCTAACTTGTCCAAACTCAGAGAAGACTATCTTTAACCGACCTTCACTAACTGAATCTGGAATCCCTGTAGATCATTATAACCCAAAAAAGTGGATTCAGTTTTGGTATAAACCTGGCTACATACAAAAACAGAAATCAGGCGTACCCTTCACGAAAATTGAAGTGATCGAAGTAGAGAGAGAAGAAGATACTTCTCCAATTTCATCATACGAATTAGCTCCGGCGACGCAGCTGATGGTCCGTAGAGGAGAACAGGGTTTGCTTCTCGCCGTTTGAAATGAAGAAACCAAACGATATATCGGAGTTTCCGTCATTGATAGAGTCAACGTTCTCTGATTTTGAGATGGTCCAAAGAATTGGTGATTGTGTACAGTCGGGAATGAAATCGACTGAGATAGTGCCATCTCCGTCGAGTAGTAAGTCACCGGCGACAAAACCTTAAGGAGAGAGGTAAAGTTCTACAACACAGTTTTTAGTTTATTTTCGGCTCATTAGCTTATCCATTAGGCTTAACTGGAAATTTGGGCCTAATATCTCAGCCCATTTAAAATGAGTTCAGTTGATGTTTGCTTGACTGAGAGAGTCACTGACTCACTGGCCAGTAAATTGTAAATTTTAAAAAAAATGTAAATTCTTTTAGTGGTCGAGAATTAAGATTCGTACTTGCTATTTTAGCTGCTCTAATTCGCGATGTTATTTTCATAATTCCACCAATACCACACGAGAATAAAGATTAGCAACTTGTCATATAAACATACTTAATCATTAATTAATATTGCCCATATAACTTTGTCTTCAGATTTCAAAGATGATGAGACTTAACTGACTAATGCATGCATCTTTCCAAATAACAGTTTCTTCGATCGTGTAAGTTATTCTTTAATAAATAATTCATTTAGTATGAAAGTCTTAGCTTTATATAATGACTGATTTGAAAGTACATAGAAGTGGAACTTACTTTACTTGGCCTAAATAAAACTGAGTTAGTCAAATCACTCGACAAGAAATAAAATACAAAACGAAAACATGGATTCGCTTAAGAAAATGAAAATAATTCAAGAATGCCCATTGATATTGAGTTGTTTTCTTTGACGACACGCATTGATGCAAAAGCTGTAAGATAAATAAAGTAATAATTGAAATGTTAGAAGGAAAAAAAATATATTATGTTAGGAAGAACAGCTTGTGGCTCGAATACATCTAACGTGTTAGACCAAAGCTATAATAATTGAGGCATTCAAAACTCGTAAGGCAACTTGGCTAATGGGAATAGTTTTTGACATTCATCACACATTTTGGTCCAATTATTAAAAATTTTACAATATTTATACCTCAACAAATGCAATTTAGTTATGAAATATAATAATTTGTCTATTGGTAGCATAATGTACGAAGAACGCGTATTGGTGGTAGACAATAAGGTTAACTATCGTTAGCGAGTTAACAAATTACATGTTCTAGTATATATGATTTGTATATATATACTCGAATCAAATGCGTGCAACTGATAAGTAGTCATGGTTTTAAAGTTAATTTATCATTAAATCACCTAAATTCAGCTAGTTTTTTTCACACCAAAAAACCTAGTTCGAAATTGCATATTTGTCCAATTGTCACTCTAGTCTGATTTAGCATGTAGCAATTGATAAACAAGAATTTTACGATGCAGCCAGTCACAAACTTGAATATCGGGTAATTCAACTACATGCATGAAATTCCTGTATGACAGATGAACTGCATGAAAGATAGAATAAACTACGTGAGAAATGAAACTAAACCGTTTACACATCCCAACAAGGCAACAATCATAAATACATAGATGTCATGTTTTAGATAACAAAGATGTGCATGGAAGTTAGTGGAAGACTGAGAATAGTAGATAATAAGATAAATTGTTTTCACATTTAGGTATGTGGGATCGAATTATTCTAACAATAGCATCTTTTTTTTTTCTTTTTTGTCGTCAAACAATAGCTTCTTTAAGAAATTCGGTGATTGGTATTGGTTGTTTTCCGTACACACATGTATCTGTTATATTGTAAGGATTTTTTTTTTCTTGGGGTCAAGAATATAAGGTTAATTATAGAAAATAAAGCTATGCCAATTTGTTAGAATTCAAGGTCAAGCGAGTTTTCATATTTTGGGTAAGAGATGGAGAGAAACGGTGTGTGGCGGTGGCCGGTGGGGGTAGTAGTGGGCACATCAAACTCACACAAGAATCTCTTCCTTTGGAATAATATTAAGATTTGATTATACTAATGTTTTCTTCTTATGGACAAAAGCCAGATGTATTATTATGTCTTAATTAATCCATATTCGTCTTTGTTAACGAACTTGATAAATAGATAGTAAAAGGCTAAAAAGATTATCCATGAAACATGAATTTTGTTTTTATAAACAGCCAAAAACTATATAATGGACAGAGACAACAACAAATCATAAAACAAAACACTAATTAAGAGCCGTTTGATTGAATTATTATTTAGTAGTAACCACATCACGTCACAACTGGAGGACCCAAACACACGTATCGGACGGCAACACGCCGTTCCAAACTTAAACTCTTTGTTTAGTCCGTTAGATCCCTCTTTATTCTTTTTCTTATTGAGCTAAACCGCGTTGACCAACGACATCTTTTGTCTTATATAGCCTATATAGCCTAATCCACCGTATAAACCGTACACTATTCCGGACCAGATCCTAGCCCTATAAAGTACCTATACCGGAAAATAAAGAAACCACAAGGGAACAACTGTTCTGCGTCCGCCCCGCGCGTGCGCTTCAGTTCCCCTCAAAACCGATTTTTGTTTTTTTCCCGTTAAACCGGAAGACACTTTTTTTAGTTGTGTAATGAAAACGTCACCATCTTCTCCGAGACAGTGTCGACCCATCTCGCCACCTGGCATTATCATGGCTTGGTTATATCCTTTTTCCGACCAATCTCGCCACGTGTCATTTATTGTGGCTTTTTCCGCTCTTAAACTTCCCTTTTTTGTCATATATATATATTTTCCATCTGTTATTTTTTTTGTTTCACCGTGAAATCGCTGCCACGGCGGCTGGGAGCGGCGGAACGGCCGAGATCTCTGGTAGGAGAATATCGTTGCGGTCCAAATGGTGGTCTTCGCTGTAGTTTAGGAACCTATCGACGGCCATTGCGCACGGGCGAGCCACCGTGTTCTCCCAAGCCTCGTCCGCTTCTTCTCCTCTCCTGAGGAAAACCTCCGTCGCGTCGACGCGGTGCATGTTCCATTTCCACTGCTTGTAAAGCCTCTGAATCTTCTGTAATTGACGGCACGCAAGCAAACAGTTGTTCTCTTTAATTTTCTTGATCGCTGTTTCAAGAAGTCTTTCCGTCGTCTCCGCCGGATAATTCCTCATCTCCGACCGGAGAAATTCGTCTAGCTCCGGGACTCCGATGGCACGGCGAATCCCGGCGGAGTAATCAGAAGAGGACGGATCAAAGATGCGGCGAACCTCGTCGACGAGTCCCATCTCAACCATCTTATCGACTCGCTCCGAGACAAACGAGTGTAAAACCGGTTTTGAGACGTCAACCCACAAGAAACAGCAATTGTACCTTAACCGGAAGTCAACGCAATCGTTGACCAAAGCCTCGATGTAAGAATTAGAACCACCGGCTATGATGGGGACACGATCTCTCTGGACGATGGACTCGACGGCCCTGATCGCTTCCCTTTGGAAATCCTCTGCCGTGAAATCTTGGTAAGTGTCGTGGACGGTGCCGAGAAGGTGGTGAGGGACGCCGAGGCTTTCCTCTGGAGTGACTTTGTTGGTGACTATGTCGAGACCTTTGTAGACTTGGATCTTGTCGGAGTTTACGATCTCCGCCGGAAAACGAGTGGCCAAGTCGATGGCGAGACGGGATTTACCGGTTCCGGTGGCTCCCATGACGAAAACGACCTTGTCTTTTCGCCGGAAAAACGGAACGTCGACCATGTTTCCTTGGAAGTTTAACAATGGTTGATGAATCACTTGTCTTAGAGTCGCCATGCATGGCTTCATTCTTATAAAAACTTCCCCTGCTGGATAAATTTTATATATAATTTTATATTTTAAAGACAGATCTAATTAGAAAGAAAGCATAATAACATGCAAATAGATTCGTTTGGGGTCAAAGTTGAGACACCGTTCCCGGATTTTACTAACCTTGAAGTGGCTTGTTCCCCGGAGCACTGTCTCTTCCCTGTCAATCGCTATAACAATATAATCTTCTTTTTTTCTTGTTAATAAATGTAAGTAGAGGCAAGTTAAAGATTCTAGCTCAGGTGTGTATGTGATAGTTACTTACGTATGCATGATATAATATATATAGAGATACTGAAACTATGATCTTTGCTCTCTCAACCAGCATATGTTGATGAAGAAAGATCGGGGCTTCGAAGAATTTATAGTGGCTGGAATGTTACAGTGACATGCTGTTCGTTTTGTTTTTATATATATTTTTACAGACACTTGCTCCATAACACGTGTCTCAAAATGATACATACATATATCACTACAGGTCTACAGCTTCACTAAAGAATCATTGAGTGTGATTGGTTCTGTCACTAATTAGTATAACGAAAACAACAAAAGTGATTTAAGTTTGTTTCTATCGTCGAAACAACTCTGATGGTGCCTCTTTGAAGACATCTGAACTGTTTCTTTAGCATCTACGACAGTGAATCTATAGCTAATTGTTCAAAACCAGCAGGCAAGCTAAAGAAAAAAACAAAAACAAAAATTCTAAACCATTTTCTAAAGTTTTTCGAGAAAATATTTGCTCGATAGAAGAAATCTCAAATACCCTAGCATGTTTGATTGGACCTTATTAACATACGAATATAGAAATATAATTTCAAAGTTAGTGGAATCAACTAAAACTATATTGGTTATGCGATTTCTGACTCGAATAAATTAAGGTCTCGAAGCTCTTTTATTGTTTTTGGCTTTCGGTATTTCGCTTTTTCTTATTTGGCTTATTCCCAAACACCCATTTTGTTTTTTTGTTAATTGCCACTAACTCTTCTTAATTGAAATGTTTAAACATGTATATAGTACAATGTTACGGGTGTTTACTGTTTAGGTAAACAAAACATTGAAAACTTTTGATGGAAAAATCACATCAATAGCCTATCAAACCTAAAAGCTCTTAGAACAAAAAAATTATTCCTCCAGATTTGATTGAAATTTATAGATTTGAAGCACTATTTTTTTTTTCTTTCATATGCCTAGAATCACAAAAATTAATGAATACTTAATATTCTAAAAGTTTTTAAACGTATAAAGATGTGTTTTGTTAGGAAACTGAATGTGACCATGCATGCAAAAAATGAATCAAATAGTACAAGATTCGTTTGCAATTCACTTCATATATTTTATATACCAAGAAAACAAATATGAAAAAACCAACCCATCACTGGAACTTAGAAAAGATAACTACTCAAAACTTAAATAACCTGATACAAATCTTATGAGAAGAGACATAATTCATATAAAAATCATTTTGTACGAGTGTTCTTATCATTAAGACAAACATAGATTATATCATATATGATGAATTGAAGTTAGTGGGTTGGACTAAATTTATATTTTGATTTGACGTTTAGTGTATGAATAAATTAAGATATCATATTGGGTTAACCTCTAACGATAAAATTGATGATGTATAGTGTCGTTCAAATTTTTCGAAACAATGTTTATCGATTACAAAGTTTAATAGTTACATGCACGCTTGTTATTATAAAAAAAAAGTATATCATAAGAAAAAATATTCCATTTTTATGGCCTCAAGGACCAACCAAAAGCCTCTAAGGTCAGACTTTGAGATTTGATTGGCCATTGACCACGTCGAGTTTTTTTCTATCTTTTTTTTTTCCGATCGAAGAAGTCCCTCACGTGGGTCACCACTATAAGAGAATATAACAAAGTTAATATATAATATTGATGGTTGTTGTGCAAATATTACAATGAAAAATGTTTAGTAATGCATCGGAAAAAGATTAGATAAAATAATCATATTTTTCTCAAAAAATACTGCCTGAAAGAATGTAAAAACTCAATGAAAAGTTATACTAATTAACTTGTTGCATAGTTTACCAAGAAAATAATGGTGATATATAAAAATTATAATCTACAACTCATGCATGCATAATATATCTTGTATTGAATATTTATGTACCAATTCTATACATATATATACTCAATATACATTATATCTTATTTTGCACAATGGAATTATATATATGCAAATATATATATGCATAGTGTTAATTCTAGAAATGACATGCATGGTCGAAGTAGGGGTTGACGTAATGTTGAAATAGAATTTTAATAAAATGTCTACCGGTTGACAAGAAAACAAAAACAAAAAACTAAGTGACACAAATATATATAACTCCAAACAGAAGTGGGGCTGTTTATGGAGGGTAATATTATATAGCTTTCATGAAGCAATTATATAATATACTTTAATATGATAAATATTGATTTTATTTATGGTAGTTTATAGCCTAATGGTATAATATTAAACTATTAATAACAATAATTATGATGGTGTAGTTGCAGATTAAAGTATCCAAAAATACAAAATGGGTATAGTCAACTTTAGCTAAAAGAAATGGCTCTAATGGATTCCTACATACACTAAATATTTCGTTAATAAGGGTCTATGTTTAATCATCCATCATATAAAAAACGTAGCAATCACGAGGTGACAACAATTTTAAAGTATCTATTAATTTTCAACAAAGCTACGAGCAATGGAATTTGCTTTTCTTTGTGAAGACAAAAAAAAAAAAAGTTTGTTCGATGCTTAATTAATCACTATTAACATCGATTGATATAACAAGACGGTGGATCATCAAAAGTCATTATGGCCATTGAAATAAGTAGCTAAAGAGAGAACCTTTTGGTAGTAATATTACTCGACGAAACGTATAGAAAATAACTAAAGCAGTTTATAAGTTATGTCTTTGTAGTATTAACTAAACATTTCAATCGTAAATAGAACAACTGAACAACCATCTTCTTCACTCATAATTCAGTATTGACCAGATTTTTTGACTTAAAGCTTACACATGTTAATTAGGTTATTCGAACTTATATTTTTGGGTAAGAAAAGGTGTCCGTACACTCGTTAAAAAGAAACATAGATTTGACATTGATAGCTATTTATTCTCTCGGAATTTTCTTTTTCCCCTATTCTTTTAAGTGTTTCTTCTTCTTCTTCTTACTTCTTAGGTAAGGGGCCAATGCCGAGGACTTTACCACGACCCTTTATTCTTTTAAAAAATAAAAAAATTCGAGGTTTTATTCGCTTCAACAGTAGTAATATTTACAGTTATCAAAATTTTATAGAAAAAAACAAAATATTGATTAAAATTATTAGATTAGAGTGCCCCTTTGAAAATTAAAAATGTTATCATGGTCCAAAGTGGAGATAGGGTTTCTCATATTTTATAACAATTTTTTTGGAATCCATTTGGGCCTATGAGGCATAAGAATAAATACATATACAAGCAGACAAATTAAGTAATAAACAGATTGAGAAGAGAATGAACAAAGATATTCCTTTAGGAAGCTCAACTAGGAGCCTAGGGCTCTTATACATTTGTAATTATATTTAGTTACTTACAGTAAAATGGTTTGAAATGTTTTTTATCAGTGGTTAAGATTGTGAAAAATGTAAAAAAAAATCATTTGAATTTATAGCCAATCAATATTTTCGTCAATGAAGAACTTACCATAAGCTTATAGCGATATCCATAATCTCCGTCGATAAGCCATGTATAGTTGTTGGATAGAACTTGCAAGTGTTGTTCCTCCGCCGCACGAATGTAAACTAGATAAAGATAGGTAGTAGAATAATAATCCAGTCTCCCATTTTAGTTAATACATATATTTAGTGGTAGTGGTACTAAAAACAAATGCATGCATACGTACGAAGATGGTAATATGTATTTTGGACCATAAAATTAAAGAAAGATAATTTTAATTTCTACATGTGTAGTCATTTGCAAATGATTACTCGACCACAACACGGTTGCTTTTGGAATCACCAACTTTTGTAAAATAAAGATAAAATTACACCCATTATGTTTGGATTTGATAGAGTATTCGATAATGGACGTTCATATAAATTAGAAAGAATTACATTATATACGTAACATAGTTAGATTCGGACGCACGTAGCATTTATCTTCACTCCGATTCGTGTTTCTATGAATATATTTCCAATATCATTATCAAAAGGAGTTCATTAGCTTTGGTCCTTTTCTTGAAATATACAACCAAACATGGATCAGAGTTTTTATACTTGTGTGTGTTGTTTTCTTCTTCTAATCATACTTACCATAGAAATATTCAAGTTTCATGATTAACAACTACAATACCGCTGATACATTTTTTTTTTTTATTGCTTACTACAATACCGCTGATAAATATATTATCATTGTATGTCAAAATCTTTTAACTACTCACAATAATAAGAAAATTATGTGCCAAACTGCCAAGTGCCAATAACTAAAAGATTAAACAAAACTAAAGAAGAAGAAGAGAAAAATTAATAGTTAGTTCACTAGTACGTATGGGAAAATTGTTGGCGACTTGGCGTGATATGGGAAATTTCTGTTTTCTCAGAAACCATACTAGTGAACTCTGAATCATACATTTTGTTTTGTCGGATGGATTAGGCTTTGTATTTTATACAAGTCACACACACTAGTTTATATGGCTTACGAGGTAACAATATATGTCAATAGATGGGCCTAGTTTGTTTATCTTATTGGGCTTTACAAAGAAATTATACATTGAAAATTGGATACCAAAATAGTTTTCATCTCAGATTCTCAGGCCCTTTTTTTTCATTATCAGGCCTTATTGTAAGTTAAAAAAAAAAAAAAAATTGAAATGTCAAATAAAAAATTATTATCAAAAATTCATACACATACATCATCATCTCACAACATAATATTATAATTATCATTATGAGCCATCGTAATTGTCTAATTGATGATAGTAAGTAGACTAATTAAATGTTTAGACGTTACATGTTTACCAACGACTTTCTCTGACCACGCGCATGACGGCGCGTGCACTTCAGTCTCTAAAAGCTTCATTTCATTTTTTTTTGGTCTCAAGAACGAAATCTGAAACCGCCACACACAGTCAAAAATGTCTCTCTCGCTTACCTCTTCCTCCGCCGCTGCTGCTACCGCGGCGGCTTCGACATCGGGATCATCGTCTTCTACGGCGACAGTTTCTTCACCCTCCACGACCACGTCCTGGTTCTCCGGAATCGTTCGCGGCCGTGGTGACAAATCCGGCACCGCGAAGCTATCCAAAAGCTCTTCGATGGCTGGAGGTGGAAGCGGAAGCGGAGATTACGGTGGTCCAATCAAAGGGAAAAATCAATTTCGTGGGGTTCTGTTTAAATACGGTCCCAAATCCATTCAGGTTCTCTTCTTCATTTCAATTTGTTTAAATTGTGTTGCTTTTGAGTTCCATCAAAGCAAAAAGGGGAAACTTTGATATTTTATAATACATTCGTAGCTCATGGTTTACTTAAACTTAAGTAGCTTGTTCTAGATTTCTCATTAATTTATACATTGTTGTGTTTGTTTCAAGACAGTTTTTGGCAAACGATTGTGTTCATCACACGCTTGTTTTCCTCACTTTGACTTTTTTTTTTCATGTCCCAAATTGGTACCTTGTTTAATGATCATGTTGCTTGAGGTTTGTTTATTGAATAATTAAGGAAAATCAATGAGATACTAGATGATCCAAGCCATGTGAGAGACCTTGGTTTCATGTTTTACATCATTTGAGCTGACTAGTTATAGCAGCAGTGATCAAAGTTTACAAATTACAATGATCGTTCCTTTCCGAAAACTCAGAATGGATGTTACTTGAGATTTTGCTGATGAGAATTCTGGTAGTAACAACAGCTTGCTTGTCTGTTTCACGTGTATCTCTAGGTGGCTTTTAAGACGGGAGAGTATAAGCAACAAGTGATATTTATCGGTGGATTAACCGATGGACTTTTAGCTACTGAGTATGTGGCTTCTCCTTTTTTGATATAAATTTTTATCCTTTGGCATGAATTGCCTATCCAATCTCATTTTTTTCATGTATATTAATTGATAGAACATTCACAAATTGGCCGTTTCAGTTACTTGGAACCTCTTGCAATTGCTTTGGATAAAGAAAAGTGGTCACTCGTTCAACTATTGATGTCGTCTTCATATTCTGGATTTGGCACTTCCAGCTTGAAACAAGTAAATATTTTCTTGCCTTGTGATATTGTTAGACTCTGGGGAAAAGCCAAGAATTTCTCCATTCAGCAATTTAGTTAACAGTACATCCTTGTCCCTTTTGATGAAGGATGCTCAAGAGATCGACCAGCTAATAAATTATCTCATCAACAAAGAGAACTCCGAGGGTGTTGTTCTGCTCGGTCATAGCACTGGCTGCCAGGTGATTGGTTATGCTCCCAAACAGTTTTCCTCATGGTTCTGTACTGTAAGAAAATTTATGACAGAAACTCTTTCTTCTCGCACTGTGAAACAGGATATTGTGTACTATATGGGAACAAATGCTGCATGCTCCCGAGCTGTCCGAGCTGCAATTTTGCAGGTGTTAGTTAGGCCTTGAAGTTGGGTCTTGTGTTGTGTGCTGTATCATATGTTTGACTTTAGTTCATATTGCCAATTGCAATATTTCTATGTAGGCACCAGTAAGCGATAGAGAGTATAAAGCAACGCTTCCTGAAACACCAACTATGATAGACTTGGCTGCAAACATGATAAAAGAAGGTCGAGGAGAGGAGCTAATGCCTAGAGAAGCTGATCCTTGTGCTCCAATCTCTGCGTACAGGTAAACCTCTATATGTCTTTGAACATGGAAGAAATGTGTTTTAAACATGTCTAGATACAAAAAAATTATCCTTTGCGCGTCCTGCAGATATCACTCCCTCTGCGCTTACATGGGGGATGACGATATGTTTAGTTCTGACCTTAGTGATGATCAGTTGAAAACTAGACTTGGGCATATGGCTAACACACCTTGTCAGGTAAAACAAAACCGCAACCAAAAAACAACCATCTCAAGCATTTCCAGTCCCGATTAACAGAACTGTTACTTGTGGTGGTAAATTGGGCACTGATAAGCTTATTATATCATCTAATGTCCTGTATCTACGCAGGTGATTTTCTCCATGGGTGATGAGTATGTACCAGATTATGTCGACAAAAAGGCATTGGTTAATAGGTGAGGCCATTCAACTAAAGTAACAATAAGAATCTAGAACTGATGATACAAGGATGTTGTCTTTGTGTTCATCTGTTAGGAATCTAAGCGAAAATAGGAGAACTATTGATGGAAACTTTGGATGAAAATGATATGGAAATGATTGCACATGAACAAACCAATCATAGATGAATGATAATATCTGTGTGATTTACAGATTAAGTAAAGCAATGGGTGGGGCAGAGAAAGTGGAGATAGAGCATGGGAATCATTCTCTCTCCAATAGAACTCATGAAGCTGTTCAAGCCATTATTGGTTTTGTTAAAAGAGAAGGACCCAGTGGTTGGGATGATCCTTGGAGCTAAATCTGAGTTTTGGATTTATGTGGATGAAACTTAAAATTCAAATCTGAATATTGACTTCCTGGCTGATTAATAATCATTTCTCCATAAAAAGTAAATTTTACTTTTCATTCTGTTATATAATCCTCGATTTCTTTTTTGTTTTTTGCTTTGTTTTGTCGTGAACCAAAATTGTTTACTTGTTATATAATCTTCGTTCTTCAATATGCCTTGTGTTGCTGAGTCCACAAATTCAGCTTGAACATGAAAAAATCTGAATCAGTAAGCAATCAAAAGTATAAGGTAGATGACAGAAACACAACATATCCCAAGAAACTATCACCGAATTTCACTTGTTAAAGGATAGGATAATATCAGAAATTTCCATTCTTATAGATATAAATGTCAAACTTATACCAATATATATTTATTTCCTTTTTTTGCTAAATATTTATACCAATATTCCCAAACTAAGATAAATATGTAGATTCTTTGTTTAGCAAAAACATAAAGGTTGATTTTTCAAGTCTAAAAAAAGATTAAGACGATAAAAAGGATTAAGACGATAAACAGGAATAAGATGGTTCACTTTTAGCAACAAATTTTCAGTTAAAAGAAAAGAATTTCTTCAGAGAAGCATTATGGCAGCCCAACAAAACTAAACTGTGAATTTTTAATTTAGAAAGTTTATAATCTCAAATCTAAATTTCTCTAAATTAACTTTTATTTTCGGCAAAAAAAAAAATAGTGAGCGGCGGTCCGACAATGACCAAACAAACAAGACACGTGACGCCAACATATTGTCTCTAAAATCTCACCGTACACTACACGGCCGATTAAAGATTTAACCAGATAGTGTCCGCAATGCTCCCAAACGTCACGCCGACGCGACTACTAAACACACGCTTCCTTAGTTGGCGCGATCAATCACACACCGGTTCGGAGCTACGACACGGGGTATAATCGTCTGTACATAAAATTTGTCTCTTCCGCAACTCCATAGAGTTCTTTCATGCCGACCAATCCCTAAATTCTCACCTACAGTAATTAATTACTTTTTGTGGACTTCTAATGTTTTTTTTTTTTTCTTCTTTTCTCGAGAAATATCGAAACTGAGAAAACAATTACTCGAGAGTATCCAACCTTGGAATTCGCTGTGTCGTCAAATTTGATTTCTTTCCTATTGTCGTCATCTTCTTCCGATGCCAGAGAAAGTAGTGATTCCGTCTCCGGCGCTGAGTCATCTTCATCAATGGAGCTTAGGCGCTCTAACATCACTCGTCTTCTTCATAATGGTTGTCGTATGGAGCATTGACGGTTGTACACTCAAAAGCTTCATCGAATCGTGGAGATTCAACTCTTACTCCATGCGACTCACTTCTCCTGCTTCACTGAAACCAAAACCTCATCCTCTTGTTCTGGATCCGACCCGGGTGAAGCTTTCCTGGATCTCCGTCGAGCAAGAGCAGAACTTCACGGCGAATTTTCTCAGAAACTGGTTGGCTCCGGGAGGAGAGAAGTGCAGAGAAGCAGAAACTGTCGAGATTCAAGTTCCGGGAATCGACGGGATGGATTTAGTTGAGTTAACGGCTGGTAAGATTCACGATTTCAGATTTCAGTCTTTAGACGTTTATGGGAAACGAGTTTGTATCAGTGGAGATTACTTCGAGACTGATCTCTCCGGCGAAAACTGGAAATCGAGACCACCGGTGAAAGATTTAGGAAACGGAACTTACTCTTTATCTCTTCAGGTTCATCCTGATTTCGCCGGAGATTACAATCTCACCGTTGTTTTGCTCTTTCGTCACTTTCAAGGTCTTAAACTAAGCCCCGCGCGTTTCGCTTTCGATAGAAAGCTACGTAGTTTCAGATTACGGTTTATCAAGAAACCTGACGTTGTTTTGCCGGAGCTTCGAAGATGTGTTCGGTCTGATTTCGGCAGAGACGTTTGGTCTGGTCGGTGGGTTAGGCTTGGTAAGAACGAGGAATGCGAAATCAGCAACGACGGACGGTACCGTTGCTTACCGGCTAATTTCCCTTGCCGGAGACCATGGTGTGGTGGAGCTTTAGCTGACTTAGAGAGCAATGGTTGGGTTTACTCCAGCCATTGCTCGTTTAAGCTCTTCTCAGGCGAATCAGCTTGGGATTGTTTGAAGAACAAATGGATCTTCTTCTGGGGAGATTCCAACCATGTTGATTCGATTAGAAACTTGTTGAATTTTGTTTTGGGTCATCCGGAGATTAGGGCTGTGCCGAGGAGGTTTGATTTGAAGTTCTCGAATCCGAAGAACTCGTCCGAAACAGTGAGGATCACGAGTATCTTCAATGGACACTGGAACGAGACTCAAAACTATCAAGGTCTTGATTCACTTAAAGATGAGGCCTTTAGAGAATTGCTTAAAAGCTACTTCGTAGAAGAGACCGGTGTACGAGACTTAATGATCGTTAACTCGGGTCTACACGACGGCGTTCACTGGTCTAACCTTAGAGCGTTCACAAAAGGAGCAGAAACCGCGGCTGCCTTTTGGAGAAGCGTTTTCGACTCGGTGAAAGCTCGCGGATTCCGCCCGCCTGAAGTGATTTTTAGGAACACTATTGCCACAGGCGGTTACGCGAGGTTGCTTGCGTTTAACCCGAGCAAGATTGAAGTGTACAATGGTGTGTTTTTGGAGAAAATGAAGGAACTAGGATTAGTCTCGGGTGTGATTGATAACTTGGATATGACTTATCCGTGGCACTTTGATAACCGGTGTAACGATGGGGTTCACTACGGGAGAGCTCCAGCAAAGATGCGGTGGAGAGATGGCGAGATTGGGCATCAGTACTTTGTGGATCTCATGCTTGTTCATGTCTTGCTAAATGCAGTTTGTGTAAGATAAAAAGAGTAGAGTAGAGAGAGCTGTTTTAAGTTTTAGGAGCCTAGGAGATTCTTTTATTTCTCTTCTCTAGACTTTCTTGATTATGTTGTATAAATACATTTGGTATGTTAGTCAAAGCCGAAATACAAAAATAATCCGTTTACACACCAATTTTTTTTTACTTGATCATTGAATTTTTCTTTGAATAGAGTTCGTCATTGGTATAAATTTTTCTAATCACATAATGATGTTAATGTGTCTATTTATCATATTTTATACGAATTATATAAAGAAATGATAGACCATCACATTTGTAATCTTATTGATGAAGTAATTTTGGAATTTTTAAATGGATGAATCATGAAATATAACATCTCGTGGCTTCGTGCCACTTAATGTCATTGTTTTTCTTCATTATGAAGGTCAAACATATATTTTTTTTTGGGTTAAATGTCATCTATTTTATATATATAATCCAAAACGACCAAACCACACTGCCTAAACGCGGTCACTAATTTAAACATATGGGGATAATTATATTTGTTTCATTCTTTTTAAAAATCTAGAAATAAAAAACTTTTAGGTTACAAGAGAATAAACTTATTTTTTTTCTTATTTTAATCCTATTTAGTTTTTAAATAACACAATAATAATAATAAAAAACACAGATATTATCGAAATCGAATAAGTCGGTACGCGCCACGCGGTTTAATGTAACCAGTCCACACACAGTTCTGATAATGCTCTTGTCTCACGCTAAACATGGAACTCTCCAAACCAAATCAATTACAATTGAATTGAATCCATCCTCATCACGAAAACGAAACCTTCCCCAAAAAACATTTCCTTTGTCCTTTTCCGTTTCAGAGATTAGATCATCTCAAAGGCAAGCAGCACCAAAAGTTTATTCTACATCGTCACGATTCGCGTTGCTGTTTTTACTTTTGTCGGAAAAATTCTTCGCTTTTGTCGCAATTCTCAATTAGCTCGCTTTGTCAAACAAAAACAACCAATAGATCCGGCATCGCCGTGTAATAGTCGCCGGAGGCGATTTCAGCGTCGTAAGGTCGCCGTTAATGGCGTTAACGTGGGGATCTGCGCTTCGGATTTCGGTTCTCCTTATCCTTGTAGCTGCAATTGTCTTAGCTTGCTATTTTCTCCCCGTTGAGAAGGTCCGTGGTTGTCCAAATTAGGGGTTTTCCTGATATGGGGTTTTGTTGGTATTGGATGCTCTCTGTGAAATTCTCAATCTTTTCTTTGGATTCCTGGTTAAAATGTCGCCTTGAATTGTCTCGTTTGAGGTTTCGTAGCAATGAAAGGATTGAGCTTTGCAGTATGATATGTGTGTATGCGTGGCTGAATTGAATTGATTAGCAAAAGCAAATGTGCGAGTAAAGCTTATAGATTTTGTCTAGATAGTATCTTTCCTTTTTGAATTCCTCTCATTTTGGAGTATTGTAGGTTTTATGGTTTGAAACTTACTATTCCTTTTGGTACTTTTTTCAGCTTTTGAAGGATTTTTTGTTATGGGTTGAACAAGATCTAGGGCCTTGGGGACCTTTTGTCCTGTAAGTGACTCTTCTTCTTGTTTCTTGGGATACGAAGCTTACTTGATTCTTGCGTGAAATTGTAGCAATGAGATACAGCAACAGTAATGGCTGTAGCTTTACAACTGTTTCATAACTAATGTTGTTTATCCATAGATTTTAACAAGTCTATGCACTTAAAACTTCTAGAAATTTAGGGACATAAGAGTTAGGAGGCCTTTTTGAGCAGGTTGTTTACCTCGGTACTGAACTTGTCTTTCTTTTGTAATATTTGCAGAGCTGTTGCATACATTCCTCTAACAGTTTTGGCTGTTCCTGCCTCGGTTCTCACGGTATATACATTATGATTCTTTTTCTTTTGTGTGTGATATATTATGGCTTCTATCCACTTTGAGAGTTTATCTTCTTTGAGAGTCACAGGTTTGTTCTGTAAATGTGAGATATCATATTTGGTTGAATTTTGTGCTATTCAGATCGGTGGTGGCTACCTTTTTGGGCTGCCAATTGGTTTTGTGGCGGACTCAGTCGGTGCTACACTTGGCTCAGGAGCAGCATTTCTTCTAGGCCGTACAGTAAGCGTCTCAATGATCTTATGTAGTTAGAAGATATGCAGACAGACGCTATCTTTATTTTGTTTGGAACTTACATTGTAAATGCACTTATGCAGATTGGAAAACCTTTTGTAGTTGCAAAATTGAAGGATTATCCTCAGTTTCAATCGGTGGCACTCGCGATTCAGAAATCTGGTTTCAAGGTTTGCACCTTAAACCTACGAAGAGTGAATTTTGTTGTTGTGCTGTCACTCTTTTCTTACTAATGAATATGCAAAACTGAATGTAGATATGCTTGCTGCTACGGCTTGCTCCTCTCCTCCCCTTCAGCATGTTGAACTACCTCTTATCTGTAACTCCAATTCGGCTAGGCCCATACTTGCTTTCTTCTTGGTTAGGGATGATGGTAATCTAATCTACTCCACCTCTCTACCACCACTGTAAAATGTTTTTGATTGTAAGATCAAAAGAATACATCTTGACACATTATTAATTTGCAGCCAATAACGCTTGCGCTAGTGTATGTCGGAACAACTCTTAAAGACCTTTCTGATGTGACTCACAAGTGGAGGGAGTTCTCGCTAAGTCGCTGGGTAAGATTTGCACATATATTCTCAACTTCTTGTTTCAATCTCTTTCTGACCTGTGTTCTGCGATTTGCAGGCGATCTTGATCTCGAGCCTTGTAATATCAGGTTAGTTCGACGATTCCTAGAATTCATTTTCACCATAATAAGAATCTTTAACAAACAGCTAATGCACAGAATCACTAATGTCTCTCGTTTCTTCTTTTATTTGCAGTGATATTAATGGTCTGTGTTACGAAGGTGGCTAAGGACGCTCTAAGAAAAGCATTAGCAGAGCACGGAGGAGACATGAACGAAGCGGTTGCAGCCTCACCTGAGCTGACCGTTTCTGAAGATGCTACGACGGATCTAAACGAGCCTCTCTTAATAAAGATAGATGCTCAACAACCTCAGGACCAAGAGAAAACCATAGTCCTTAAGTAAAGCTACTGAATACTTTGTATAATAATAATCTATATCTTCAACCTTACAAAGCATAGTTTTTTCTTGATTTGTATAATAACATAGATATAAAATTATTTTCAGAACAAAATTTGTTTTTTCTTTTGACATGTAAATTAGTTCACAGGAATTTAAAATATTAGATGAACAAAAATAAATGAAACGAGTTTGGGGATGTAGTTTTCTTTAGTTTTGTATTGTTCTAACTTCTCCAATAATATCTAAAATATATAATTCAGTAACATAATATTCAAAGTTAACATAGTCAACAATAGAGTTGATATTTTACTAATCAACACATTATTTATGTATTTATTATAATTTTTAAGAGGAAGAAGAAAGAGTCATGTCTCTTTCGGTCAAGTCCCTTCGGGAAGAACTTGAAGAAAGGTTACAATTTACACGCACCGCACGCATTGACTTTATAACACAAAAATTGGCAGTAAATCCGGCGGTAAGTTTAACTGTGTGAGTAAAAGAGTTTAAAAGCTATGTTCTTTTTTGGTCCAAAAAAAAAAAAAAAGCTATGTTCTTCTTTTATTTTTTGGTAATACAATGTTCTAAGTAACATATAAAAATCTTTGATCTGACTTCTTCTCTTACAAATCTCTGGCTATCTGAATTCAGAGTCTTGTCCATGGGGATCTCCTTTAGCAACCGTCGACGTGACAACAACCACCACCGTCTCCACCACAATCCTCCTCCTCCTCCTCCCCCTCCTCCTCATCGTCCGCCGTACTATTACCCCGATCCTCCCTCGCAACCGCCGCCTCAAAACGAGTACAACTACAGCTACACTCAGAACAACCTCGTTTCAACTCCTCCGCCTCCGCCTCCTCCACCTCCACCTCCCCCGCCGCAGATTAATTACGGAGCGTACGGTCATAACTATCATCAAAACCAGTATTACCCGCAACAAGCTCCTCCTTATTTCGCCGGTTATCATCAAAATGGTTGGAATAATTTTGGGAGGAGACACTACATTCCGCAACCGCCTACGGTTCAAATTGTGCAGCCTTATGTGGAGCATCAGAGCGCGAAGAAGGTGAGGAATGCTGTCAATGTTAATAAAGCTACGGTGAAGCTCGAACCAGACGATCTTAACCCTGGTCATCATCTTGTTTCCTTCGTCTTCGATGCCATTTTCGATGGCAGGTATAAAAAAAAAACTCTTGATTTTAGGATTTACAGGGTCATATTAAGGTTCGGTCAATCGGACTTTAGAATCGGAATTGGGATGAGATTGGCTGATTAGGGTAGATGGCACTTCTAAGTTATACTGAATCTCATATTTGGATCAAAAAGGTTTAAACTTTACATGATCTGACTCAAAAGTCAAAACCTTTGCTTGCTTTTAGTTACTGGAATTTAGGGGTTTGTTTTTCTTCATTTGGATCAATTTGGTTCAATTGATCCAAGTTTAGTTATATTATAACCAGGATTGGGACATGATTGGCTAATTAGGGTAGAGAGGATTTTGGAAAGGAAGATCTAAATTATGTGGAGCCACAATTTTTGATTATAAAAGGCTAAAACTTTACATGATTCTGGCTTATGGACAAGACATGACTCTGGCTGATGGGTTTGTGATTTGGTTAAGACTTTTCCTTTTACTTGAAATTTTCTAGTTAGCTACTGAATCAATCTTATTACTCTCTCTGTGTTGCCTACCGAGCTTTAAGGCTTTGACCTTAGACTTCGAGTGATCAAAACTCAAACGGACCTTCTGATTGCGAATCCTGAAAACAAAAATCCTAAAACTTTTGAAGTTACTTTTGTATGTTTTGTTTATGAACATTATTACTAAGATTAACCAACAGTGAGTCTGATTATGTTACTTGTCTCATTTTCAGTTTTACAATCATATTTTTTGCAAAGGAGGAATCTGACTGCACAATCGTTCCACATTTACCTGAAGCTTATCCACAAACCAAAGTCCCTTTCGAGAAAGGTACTGGGCAGAAGTTTCTACAACCTTCAGGGACAGGAACTGATTTGGGATTCTTTTCACTGGATGATCTATCGAAACCAACACCAGAAGGGGTGTACCCACTTGTTATATCAGCCGAGGCAGTAACCCCACCAAGCTCGGTTTCAGAGGAAATTTTCGCGCATAAGCAAATCACACTAGCCAGTTTGGAGAAGACTAACGATAAAACGTTTAAAGTGAAAGTCATGAAACAGATCCTATGGGTTGAAGGAGAACGATATGAACTACAAGAGTTGTATGGAATTGATAACTCGGTCATACAAGATAATGGTGAGTCAGGCTTAGAGGATGCCGGTGGCAAAGAATGTGTCATATGCTTGACTGAACCTAAGGACACAGCCGTCATGCCTTGTAGACATTTGGTAAAAGCTTTTACCTATTTTCTTTGATTTCACCTAAACACAAGTTTTGCATTTAGTCGGTACACTTATTAACCGTAGTTTCCAACATGAACATGCAATTTCTGTCATTTTAGACTTACTTCATATTTGACTCTAAACTCGATAGCTAATCTACACCAAATTTCTTACAAGAACATAATTTTTTGGTTGAATAGTTATCAAGACTAAATTATGTGGTGTTCCTTCTTGCAGTGTTTATGCAGTGACTGCGCAAAAGAACTCACGTTTCAGTCAAACAAATGTCCCATTTGTCGAGAACCTATCGAACAACTTGTAAAGATGAAGGTGCAAAGTAGTGATGGTGGACAACACTGAAAAAGAGGTTTGCTCCCTTCACGTAAACACCAAGTTTGGTTTCTTCTCTTTTTCCCTAAACCCTTGAAGCAAGTTCTAATGCCCTGTTTTCTTATACAAACATCATTTCATACTCTGTATATATCTGTTGGTCTTAGTTTCGGAAATGTGGAAGAACAAAAAAACAAAAACATCAGTAATGTAATATATCTCTAATGATTCTAAAGAATTTCTCGCTGTGTCTCTCTGCTTGAAACACTCATTAATCTCTTTGACGTGTTATTGAATATTTCTTTGTTTGCTTATCTCTCGGATAGAACTTGGCAACCATATGTTGTTTACAGTAAGGTATAGAGTCACACTCTCTAGAAACCATTTCTATGTTTGGAAAAGTTCAGCAAGAGTTTTGGATACCTCTATATGTCCCTTATTTGGATTTCTTTTATCTCTTTCTTCTCTAGAAAGTAAAAGTTTTGTGTAGAAGACAAAAAAATGGGGACCTTGATAATTACAGAAATTCAAAAGATAATAAAGAGAGATGGAACTGAAGTTGATGAAGAGCAACATTTCAAAGAAGTTATCTTTTTTGTTTTTCCTCTCCCTTTTGCTCTTTTGTCTATAAAAAAGGCTAAAAAGAAAAGGAAAAAGCTGGGTTGGGAGATGGAGAATGTTTCCTATTGAAGTTAAGCCTGAGAAAGAAAAAGTTAGAAAAGTGAAGTGTGAGTTCATTCTTTTTGACAGAATGTTCAAACTTTTGAATTGAGGAAGATAGTGAATCATATTAAAAAAAAAAAAAGTCTCCATTTGATGAGAGTAGTGAAGCGACCCTCTTCACAAGGTATACATTCATATTGATTCCAGGTGGTATCAGATCTATAGACATGATGTGTCTTTGATAGTTTTCTTATCAATAAAGTGTAAAAATACATACATGAATGAGAGAGCTACTGTATGTTTTCATAAAATAAAAACATAACGTACTGTAAAAATAAAAATGCAAACATAGAAAGTTGAAGTTTGAAGAATGAAAAATTGAAAAGCCCTGGGTCTATGTGAGAATTGTATCTGTCTTGTTTTGGACTATATATAGGATTTGAAGTGATTTGTTTCCTTTTCGGCCTATGACAATGTTTACTAGTCATACCATGATGTTTAATCAAAGTTCCTTGACGAATCTCTCATTTATCAACATTTGTTTTTTTTTCAATTTCCTATATTCTATTTGTAGACCTTCTTCTTCTTTTTCTCAGATTTGACTTTACAGTAAATATAGTTCATCAAGATGTTTAAGTTTCAACTAACTCCACAATTGTAATATTCCATTAACTATCCCATAGGAAAGAAAATGAATGATTTTGTCCAAGCGAGATTAGTTTTGAAAGTGTAATTATTGGCTGAGATAAAACTCAAATAATGAAGATTACTATGATTCAAGAACTAAAGTGTCTGAAAGATATATTACTGGAACAGAATTGATAACAGCTCAGCACACAAGATATACTGTCATGACTTCAAGCTAAACTAAAGTTTTAGATTCAATAGATAGTTATATTACATATATATCTAAGGTTTTATGTTATTTGTTATATAGAGAGGGAGTTGCTTACTTTAGGATACGTGTTAGGGATTCAACGTGAGAGGCACATAGATGTTTGCGGTGTTGTCACACGATGGCTTAGTAGAAGTTCTAGTTCTGGTGGCTAGAGGAGATTATAGAACTGTTGATGTAAGACTGATGCGCCAGGGTTATAGGTGTTGCAATGTTGAAGTCTTAGGTTCGCTAGTTTAGTGTAGCTCTGGCCTCTGAAGAACCCTATGGAATAACATGGATTGCTACATGGAATAGTAAAACTATAGCCTAATACGAACCTTGTACGTACGCACTACGCACCCGTCAAAGATATTATCATATTGCGTCATCAGCTAGTTCACACTGTCAATCTCTCAACCATATATATAATTCACTCTTATCATTTCCGCCATCAGTTCATACGTGTTAACATTTTGCATACTAAAATATAACGACTCAAGTAGGAGACGTATTTGTGATAAGATTCGTTTTAAAGAAAAGAGAAAGAGAAAGAAAAAAAACGAATCTCTATAAGGAAAAGATGGTAACAAGAGAGAAGAGAATAGAGACAAAAACACCAATTAATGTCATTTTGTCAATAAGAAGAAGATGACCCCATGTGAACATTGGAGACTCATGTGACTCAACTCTATCATTTTTGGCAAATTACATTTACCTACAAGTTTTTATCCCAATAATACCCAAAATTTTGTTTTCAAATGTTTAATGGTTAATTTGCTGATAAGTGTTGTTTTTTATTTAATCATTTTAATTTAAAAGTCTTTGAGATTTTTCTCTTTATCAAAGTCTTTCTTTCGTTTCCCATAAGAAGAGTTGAATTCAAAGCTAATAAAAAAAAAAATTACCAAAAAAAATTCAATAATGTGGAACGAAATAATTCTCCCACAGCCATCGTAAAATTGTATCATAAATGTCAAAAATGGTACAATGTCCTTTCGTTGTAAAAGACTTGGCCTATATCATACAATAGATTTTTTTACGAGCTAACGTTACCTTTTTTTGTCCTATCCAATTATATGGTACAGAACTACAGATTACTCTCATTCATATGGCCATGACAATAATATCCCACTAGATGTTTTTTTTACGAGTATAGTTTTTTCACTTCTTCTTTTTTTATTTATTTATTAATTGTTGTTTGCTTTAATATTCCCTAATAGTATTGGGACATAACATGTTTTGTACCTCGTCCGTTGTTTTAGTTTTAATTTCATTTTTAGAACTTCTCTATGTATAAACATATATTATACTCTCTACATTCCATAAAAACTATAGTTTACGTGTAAGTAAATCATCGGATATAATTAAAAAAAGCGTGAACAACCTAACTACGAAATTCGGGTTTATGATCAATTCCATGTACAATGCATTTTATTTTTTTAAAGCTAATGGTACTATTCTCATATTAATTGCATGTTAACAACTACTACTATATATGTAATTAACATCTTATGTATAGTTTGCACTCTAATTGGGATTTGAGATGTTATTATGTACGTACGGAAGTGTTGTTACTTCTTTTCCTTTGACCATAATACTTACGAAAAAATATTCCAATAAGAAAAGAAAAGTACTTATATATATATACACTCAGACTGAACAAAAAAAAAAGTTTTTAAAAGTTTAAGTCTTGTTTAAAAGATACTGCAAAATAAATTTTGTTGGATTTACCATTTGTCTACGACCCAAACGACACAATGTACATTAATTTGTCGCTATAATATGCAATAAGAAAGTATGATAAAAAGAAAAGTTAGAATGAACCCATGCATTGGTAGGAAAGTGGTAGCTAGAGTTGGGTTAGGATGTAAGTTCACACACATGTTCAATGTTTCGATTTTTTGCTACGAACAGCTTCGTTGTGCATGAACCACTTAATTGGTGGTTGTTTGGGATTTGGCCTAAACAATGAATCCGTGGTGGATTTGCCCAAAAATATTATGACCAAAGAACATGCTCATCTTTGATATTTGTCGGCATTTCGAGTTTTCGACATTTGATATTAATTGGAAAACAAAACAATAAAAATCTCATGGAAATTTGTATATTTGTGTGTATGCATGTAATATGTAACTTTTGTTTCTCTTTACTATTTTGTTTTTTGTTGTTTTATTAATTCTCTTTACTAATTGACAGTGAATTAATTTTTTTCGTCTTAACAGTTAAATCTTTAAAAAGAATCCCCAAAAGTGTATAAATATATAGTATTATTATAATTTAAAAGCCAAAAAGGAAAACTAAAATAAGGGGAGAGTGTTTCATGCCATGTTTACATATAATTTAGGCTTTTGAGACAAAGTGCAATCATGATACTTATATGCGTAGAACAAAAGTGTCTAAAACTTAGATAGCTTAATTAAGAGAAAAATTAAGAGAAACTGATTCGGCCGAAAACGTGATTATGTTTACTCGCAAGGGTGTGTGAGTGAGGCTTTCATCATTTACACAACCCCACTTTTTTTTTTCTCTCTGTTTAGTTATTATTAGTTTCTAACAACATATAATAGTTAGCAATTTGAAGTAATTCTTTAAGGTAAATGTCTTTTTCCCATCAAGACAAAAAAGTAATCAATTAAAACACTTTATTCTTATGCCTAAATTTCTCTTAAATTGTCTCTTTCTTTAACCAATTTTGTCATTTTTTCATATAATTGGTCCCACTGTTTCAAGTAAGTTTTAACTTTTTACTAAATTATTGAAGAAAATGTCGACAAAAAAAAAGGTTTAAGAAACATGGATTGTTCACTGCTGAATACAGTTACAATTACATGTGAGTTTTACATCATTACAAAATTCGTTTAAAGTTATAAAAAATATTAGGCAGGTGGATAGATTTTTTTTTTTTTTTATCATTACAAATGTTTTTAGTTCGCGAATTATTAGTTGTAAAATAGATTATTAAAAAAAAAAAAAAAAAAAAAAACAGTACCTGGATAGGATAAGCATTAGAGTGGCCTCCAATTATGGGTGTTGTGGTTTTTGGCTACTTACTATTATTATTACCAAACCTGATCGATCCGTGATGATTTTTTTGTATATATGAAAACGAAATAAATACATAAATCGAGTATAGTTTTGTTAATGATTGAAGAAACGAGCCATGCGCGATATCATAATAATTATTGCGACAAATTATTCAAGAGTATGTGAATCCATATGGTCAAATAGTTTCTTTGAATCGTAGAGTGAAATTAATCATGATTGGGGTTTACAGTCATATATATATATATCTAAATCAAACCAGAAAAATAAGACTTCTTTATGTTGTTTTTATTTTATTTTCTCTCTACTCTTTAGAGTTTAGACACCTCCATGTTTTCATCTGAGCCTTATTTTTTCGACATTTTATTTTGTAAATATGATTTTATAAATATCAATATAACACATCTTTAAACCGGCCAGATTGTGGACCGTGGGTGATCCAATTCAACACCCACTCTGCTTTCTTTTTTACCAAAAAAAAAAAACATAGTTAAATTGTTATCATACATATTAGGTGTACATTTTAAAACCATATATATAAATATCAGTAATCAGATCATACTAATTTTTTTAAGGATTTATGCAATATGATTTGATTATAAAATTAGAAAGATTAAATAAAAAAATTTGTTTTATCTCAATTTTGTTTGTTTCACGCCGAAATAACATTAAAACGGACACGTTGACATAAAACATCGGAGCATATCCGTAGTTGATCCAACTCACTTTAATTTTTATTTTGTTACTTTTTAAAAATATCTGAAATATCAATAATTAGATCATATTAAAACTTTTTAGGATTTACGTTATATAAGTTGATTATAAAATTAGAAAGATTAAAAATATTTTTCTTGTTTTTTTCTCAATTTTGTTTGTTTCACGTTGAAATGACATTGAAACGGATACGTTGACATAAAACATCGGCGCATATCCGTCCGTAGTTGATCCAACTCACTTTAATTTTTATCTTGTTACTTTTTAAAAATATCTGAAATGCCAATAATTAGATCGTACTGAAACTTTTTAGGATTTACGTTATATGAAATATCAATAATTAGATCGTCGTACTAAAACTTTTTAGGATTTACGTTATATGAGATGATTAGATAAATCGAAAGATTAAAAAAAAATTCTTGTTTTTTCTCAATTTTGTTTGTTTTCATACCGATATAACATTAAAACGGACGCGTTGTACAATCTATCAGCGCATATCTATAAGCTCATCGTGCATATAAATATCGTCTTTTTATTTTGGATTTCTAAATCATTTTAAGTAATCTTAGCTGTAAATAGTAATAATAAAATTAGAGATCTAATTACTGTTTGAAAAAATATTTAAAATTTTAAAATTAATATATTGCTGTAAAGAAAGAATGAAAAGATCATTCCTAAATTTAATGTAGCAAAATTCCTAGGACCGGTTTATACGGAAAGAATAAAAGAGAGAACAACTTCACGTTTTTCATCACTATAGTAACGTCAAATTAACCGGCTTATTGTCGTGATTAAGACACTATCTAAAATACTTTAGTTTAATGAATTCCCCATAAAAACAATAATTTATTAAAGTTGAGGCCAAGCCAAGCCACCACCTCACAAGCCGAGCTAATAATATTCTAATAAAAGTAACAAATTAACAATTAAATTAAATAGCACATTCTTATATACTATAGGGGGATGTTATGAATATTCACATAGCCCCCAGTTCCAACGTTTCCTTTGTACGTAATAGTTTATTTCTCACACTGAAGTTGTATTATTGTTATATACTTTTCATGAGAACGTATTCAAATCTAACAACGGACCAACTTATAAAATCATAAGATCCTGTTTTTAAGTTTCTGAAATTAAAGAAGTTTTGACTCTATATACCATATACGAAATTAAATGGTTTGAGATACTATTGATAACTCCTAAACTAGTTTCTTTTATGGACACATACTCCTAATCTAGTTTGACAATTACTTTTCACATCTTTAACCATTAAATTACAATAATGAAACCCACAGAGAAAAAAAATGTTTTATTAAATATATAAAACCCAAAATAAGAGTACTGCACTCACTTCATTTCTCCTAATAAATTAAAAGGCCATCTTAAAAAAGATAACGAAGTAGCAACTTTGCATCATCCTCTCTCTCTCTCTCTCTCTCTCTCTCTCTCTCTCTCTCTCCCTCTCATTCTGAAATAGATGAAGTAGAGAAGTTAATGTTCACCAAACTTACTGTAAAGTCTGAAACTTTCTTCCTTCTTCTTCTTTGCTTCATTCAAGTAAGTCTCTCTGTTTTTTCTCTGAAATCTTCTTCTCTCTGCATATTTGTCTTTCCATGGCGAATACCCAATAAGAAAGGAGACTTCTTTTTCTCTCTCTCTCAAAGCATATTTGTTTCCCTCTCAGATAATGTATAACATGTGTTTGTATGTTTGCACCGTGATGTTTACTTCTGTCTTCTAAATCTTATTCCTTTTAAGTAACGTTTTTCTTGTTTGCAGATTAAACGTTCAAGAAACAGAGGATTTGTCTCAGATCTAGTTGCAATAGTTATATAGATTTGAATTTCGTTACTAGCTACAGGAAAAGATGAGTAAAGAAGAGTTCATGAAGATCCAGGTTTGCTCATTACTATTTTTTCCCGTTTTTTTGTTTTAATGTTATTACAGTAACATAAGAATTAACTCTGTTTTTTTTTCTTGTTGTTTTGGTGTTTTTGTTGTGTAGACTTGTGTTCTCAAAGTGAACATTCACTGTGATGGTTGTAAGCAGAAAGTGAAGAAAATCTTGCAGAAAATTGAAGGTAAGAGAACAAAAAAAAAACAAAATTTTGACTTTTTAATTAAAACCAAATCTTATTATGTCATCAAGATTTGACTTAACACTCCAAAGTCTTTGATCTTAGGTGTTTTCACGACAAAGATAGACGCAGAGCAAGGAAAAGTGACTGTATCTGGAAACGTAGACCCAGCTGTTCTAATCAAGAAGCTCTTGAAGTCTGGTAAACATGCCGAAATCTGGGGAGCTCCCAAGGGAAGTAGTAACAACAACCAGAACCAACCCAACTTGGCTAATCAGTTCAAAGCCATGCAGATTGATCACGGCGGCAAAGGCGGTGGTGGTGGTGGTGGTAACCCCGCCGGTGGAAATAATAACAAAGGCCAAAAGAACGGTCCTGGGGGTGGCGGAGGTGGCGGTGGAGGAGGAGGAGGTGGAGGAGGCGGCGGTGGACCACCGAAGATGGTTCTTCCGCAGTTAACTCCGCAACAGATGCAGCAGTTGAACCCGCAGCAGCTTCAGCAGCTACAACAACTTCAGCAGATGAAAGGGTTTCAAGATCTGAAGCTTCCTCCTCAGTTAAAGGGTGGTCCAGGTCCGGGGCCTGGCTCTGTTCCTATGAACAAGAATCCTCAGATGCCTGTTAATCCTAATCAGAAGGCTGTGAAGTTCAACGTTCCTGATGATGATGACGACGAGGATGATTTCAGTGACGAATTCGATGATGAGTTTGATGAGGATGACGACGAGTTTGATGATGATTTGGAGGATGATGAGTTTGACGACCACCCACCTCCGCCTAACAAGATGAAGCCTATGATGGGTGGTGGTGGTGCTGGTGGTAACATGATGATGCCTAATAACATGATGCCTAACATGATGATGCCTAACGCTCAACAGATGTTAAACGCTCATAAAAACGGTGGCGGTGGTGGTCCTGGACCCGCCGGTGGTAAAATTGAGGGCAAAGGTATGCCTTTTCCTGTTCAAATGGGCGGCGGTGCTGGAGGGAATGGAGGTAAGAAGGGCGGTCCCGGTGGAGGAGGCGGCGGTGGTGGTGGTAATATGGGGATTCAAAACCAAAGCGGAGGAAAGAACGGTGGCAAAGGCGGCGGCGGTGGTCATCCCTTAGATGGGAAAATGGTCGGAGGTGGCGGCCCTCCAAACGGTAACAAAGGAGGCGGTGGAGGCCAGATGAATGGCGGCCCTAACGGCGGTAAAAAGGGCGGTGGAGGAGGCGGCGGAGGAGGAGGACCCATGAATGGAGGACTCCCGCCGGGTTTCCGTCCAATGGGAGGCGGTGGCGGTGGTGGAGGACCTCCAACCATGAGTATGCCAATGGGTGGTCCAATGGGTAGTCTTCCACAGATGGGCGGTGGACCTGGTCCGGGTCCAATGGGTAATAACATGCAGGCAGTTCAAGGATTACCCGCAATGGGTCCAGGCGGAGGCGGCGGCCCATCGGCAGGAGCACCACCACCAGGATATTTCCAAGGCCAAGCCCCTGGCGGCGGCGGAGGAGGCGGTCAAGACTCAATGCCGGGAAATCCCTACTTACAACAACAGCAACAGCAGCAACAACAACAATACTTGGCTGCGGTTATGAACCAGCAACGAGCCATGGGGAATGAGCGGTTCCAGCCGATGATGTACGCTCGACCACCGCCAGCTGTCAACTATATGCCACCTCAACCGCACCAGCAACATCCATACCCGTACCCGTATCCGTATCCGCCTCACAACGGTGACCAGTATTCTGATTACTTCAGTGATGAGAACACATCAAGCTGCAATATTATGTGAACAACAACAACAACAAAACTTTCCATAGTTTGTGTCCGGTCTGTGATTATACATGGAAATGGTTTTTTTTTTTTCTTTCTCATAATTATTGGAGGGGTTCTTAAAATCCTTCTTTTTTTTTCCTCCAACGGATCGATCCTAAGTTATATTAGGATTTTCTTAATTTGTGATAGTTCTTAAGTAATATTATAGAATCATAATATAAAATCAAACGAATATTTTATATTCAGTACTTGAACTTTTTTTTTTCTCTGGGTTCTTATACTTTCTTAATGAGATCCTAGTGTTCATATGTTGTTTATAGAAAGATAAAATTAAAATAAAGCCATAATGGAATGATCTTATTTTATTCAAAGTTCTGTGACTATATTTGTTTTGTTTTTTTCTTTTATTATATTATTATGAAGAATATGCGCAATTGCAATGAACAAGTTTTGTATATACTACAGAATATAGATACCTAAACCCTTCAGAAAATAAAATCTGACTGCGATTAGTGTGATACTGACGCTTTTGAATCAATAAATAAAATATAATAAAACTATTAATTAATTGTTTTACTTCCTTTTAAAAAAAAACAGAGCAAAAAAATGATAATAATGGAATTGGACTTGTGTCCCACCCACTACGATTTTAGATCATTTTGTCCAATTGGGTTTTGGCTTTAATTATTTTTTTGTCACTTTTATTATTAGGTTTGAATAGATTTCTAAAAAGGAAAAAAGATTACAACGACAAAAGTAAACAGATCAGTTGTTGTATTTAAATTAAAATAAAATTAAAAAGGAAACAATAAGAAACGCTGATTGTGAGGATGGCAACATTTTGCTTTTCAAGACTATTTGTTTAAGTTAACTTTTTTATATTAAAACAGTAATAGTGAATACAACATTTTAGCCCTTATCATATAGTTTATGTTCATCAAAAACTAGTATATCGCAAATGGGATGCGTTTGGAAACGTTAGGTTGATGATTTGTATATTACCACAAATATGCTATACTCCGGAAGCCAAAGTTTGTAGCTCTTAACAAGTCAAAGCTTATATATATATAACGTACGAGTTACGAGTGAGACACAAAAGATGATCATCATCGTCATCTTCGAATGATGATGGAGGATGAGTTGGAACTGCACAAGTAAAATTAAATGTGGCTTGTTGTTGTTTAGTAGTAATTTTGGGCGTCATAGAGACACAAACACACTTCAGTGCACACGTTTCTTATCCTTCTTCATCTTTCAATTGTTGCTTTATTATATGTAATTTTGTATGCTTTTTATGTCTTTATTATTTGCGTGAGACAGTAGTAACAGTACACAAAAAAAAAAACTTATTTAAGAAGCCCGCTTTGGATTCGTCCAGATTTTGCTTCTTTCATACGTATTCTTCTTTTCTTTCCATTTAAAGTTATTTTTATTGCCTCTGTAACACCGCACAATATGCATATCTAGAAATGGTTTTTAAGGGTTTGAAATGAGAAGAGGGGCATCATCAGAGAACCAGGCTGCTCGAGGTCCGACACTTGTTACTTGTCTCATCATCTCTTGTGCAGTTCCAACACCACCCTCACGGCGATTTTACTTCACTTGTTTTTAACCATACTCCGTAAAAACTGCGTTACCAACTAATAAAAGGATATACGTTACGGATATTGACAAATCCAAACCCATCTTTTTCTCCCTGTTTTCTCTTTGGGTCCCTTAGTTTTTTATTTTGTCCCTTGGTATTATTTTAGCCATGGCCAAAAGCTATATAAGAAAAGTGAACTACGAGAGTGTTCACATATTACAATAAGAATGTTTGGTTAATCGCCTCTTTAGAAAACTTTATTACTAGTAATCTCTAATTTAGTGATCTTCTTACAATAACAAATACAGTATAGCTTAAACTTTAACTTTAGTCATTTTCACAAAATTTTAGAATTCTCACAAAAAGGTGGGTTTTTTTTTACATAATCCAGCTTAGTAACTTTCTCTTTTGGTTCTTGTCATCAGTTTAACGTATTAATGAAGTTTATAGTACTTTTTTATAATAGCTAGAGCAAATGAAACCAAAGTGGTTTCAGTTCAGTCAGCTTCTGCTACAAGCTGATCTAGTCGGTTCGAAACCGTCCAATAAGAAAGAGCCAAGTCATAGATCAACTGTAATAATTGAGAAAGATGAGTTTTATATAACGTCTGCATCACAGCCGTCCGATTTAGAGTGTCTCAGATGGAGCCAAATTAGAGGAAAAAGAAAGCTCGGCTGTCGAGGAGACGCGTTACTACACATTTGGCTCCTCCCCATCACTGCCGGTTACACGAAACCGCTCGAACCACGAATGATGACGTGATGTGTTGGTTAAACGCCGTTAATATGCCATAATTGTCATGTCACATGTAAAAAAGTATCAATAAGGACATGTAGAAAAATATATATGTATATAATAAACAAGAAACTACTACTACTACTATAATAATGTCTTTTAAGAAAATAGGGGCCACGTAATTATAAAGTTGGTATACTTACATAATTACAATCAAAGAAAGCAAAAAAAGAATGAAAGAAAAAAAGAAAAAAGAGTAAAGGAGCTTTTATGAATTAACGCAAATGTTCCCTAGTCGTACCATGAAAACCTGCAGACCAATCGAATTGCGGGCAATAGCCGATTCACACCTATTCGTTAACCTAAAACTTTGATTATTAGTTTTCGAATTGTTCATAAGTTTTGACCTTACCAAAGCTTGCCACCATGCACCAAAAAAATAACAAAAGAAAGTGTAATGGTTGGTGCAAAAAAGACTTGGTCATTATGTATACTAGAGACCTTTTTGGCATGCATGTAATGTAGATCATCCAGTTATGATACATACTTGTATAAAGATGTGTATAATGAGATGATAAAAACGACATGCAATAAGTTAATATATGTGTACACAGAGACATATTACAAAAATGAGATAAATAGAGAGAGAGAGAGATGGATGTGACAGAAACAGAAAGAGCGTGTGTGATATTGAGAGCCCCGAAAAGAGATTATTGGAGAAAGGAAGTGAGAGCACATGGAGAGGCTCGTTTGTGTTTCCGATGGCTATTATGAATGTGTAAGAAAAGGGAATATTACATACCAACAAAAGTCAAATCTGTCTTATTTGGAGAACTCAAGGATCTGTATATTTCGTTTTGACAACAAATCAATCGCCACACTCCCTAGAAAATATCACAATAAAAACTTGTAGAAACAATTTCACTGTTTTAATAAACAACAAAAGAATTACATATAGGATTCACAACAAAAAATAGTCTGAAAATTTGAGATTTTGACTAAGTAGATATCATCAATCTGAAATCAAAATTTGATTTGCTGCCATAATCTTTATAAATTTCGCAAAAGTTCAAACATTCCTTTTATCAAAAAAGAAAAAAAATAGCTAACTTCTTCTTCTTGAATCTACTCGGATTCGTCAATATTCTCACAACCATCCCAAAATGGTCAGTGCATAGCTCTGTTTTCGTAAACGCATTATCACTTTCGTATCAAACCTAATAAAACATTATATTCACTGAAAAATGAAATACTAAAAAATGAGTGCACTCTCCACCACCTTCTGTTTTTTTTTTTTTCTTTTTGGTTTCTCAAATTTGGACAGCTTTTACATATACTTACCCCTCCTTCTCATTATAAAAGTTATTAATCTGTTGACTTTCTTCGGACAGAAGAAAAGGGAAAAAATTAAATGGATCACGTGAAGGGATGAAGCTGATATAAGAAGCAAAGCAGAGACCACTTTGACAAACAACTAAGCAAGTATGCTTAAAAAGTCTTTGACTACTAATAATTGAACCTCACGCTTTCTTACTGTTTTTAGCTTTTATTCATTATTAATCTCAATAAAATTAGTACTACTGGAGTAGTATATTGTTAAATTTACTATTACTCTTTCTTGACTGTTTCAATATTTACCTTTTTTAGGATCTGTATTGTTTTCTCTTTTTGCTCTGTCTATAAGATTTCTTCAAAAAAAAAAAAAAAAACTTTTAGAATGTTGTCTAATTATTCAAATGCACACCAACACTAAAAGCCGAGTGCGGAAGAATTTGCATTCCCGAGTTTTCGCTTAGCATTGTGCGTGGACTCACAATTCAAATCTATAGAAGTACGAAACTATACACAAATTAACGGCTAGTATTTCACTGTTAAAAAAACAAATAAGCAAAAAGAATATATTAAAAGCCATCTTATCAAAAAATATATATATATATTTTTGACAATTTTATATATCAAAGAAAAAAATTTCATCTAAATAGAAGAAAAAACAATGACATTTATAATCCTGACGTAAATCGTGTAGCAGGTTCGGTCCATAGTATCTAAGTAAAAGACGTCATGACTTCGTGCTACAAATATATTTGGGGATTTTAGAAAGAAAAAAGAAAATATATGTTTGTGTGTGTATATATGTAGAGAGATATATACCCAAAATAAAACATTAATTTGAATATATGCACAGTTTATTCATTTACTAGTAGTACATTCGAAAACGTTGGACCGACAATGTCATGCAATAGCCAAAAAATGTGCCCCCTCAAAAATCAATGTTTGATATCGACAAACAAAATAATGAATGCAGAAAGAAGTATCACTCTTTTGTTTACACCATTTTACAAACTTAAACCTATTTCCGAAATTTGGATATTTTTCACATTTATTTTTTTGAGTTCACGTTTTAAGATTCGTAAACCATTTGTAGAGGTTTAGTTCGTCATCCCAACAATTAGTTTAACAAAACGTTTGAAGAAAGTAAATCAAGTTATTAGAAATAACACAAAACCTAAAACTAAGGAAAACACAAAACGGTAGTAATGTGAACTGATCAATTAGACAGTACGTACAAAAATGTAATATAGTTTGTTCAGAGCTCGGTTTATGTCAGTGTCATAAATGCACGTAATCTACTAACACCGAGCACCTTTGTTCGTATTATATATTTACTATATAGGAGTATTTGATTATATCAATGAATGTGAAAAAATAGCATGGTCTCTCAAAGACTGTACTTAGCTTTCAATATATCTGCAAGCGTACATGTACTACATTATTATTACTCATTAACGTGCATTTCGTAATCGTCGACTTTTAAGTATGCATGTATGTGTATGTGTGTGTCTGTGTGTAAGTAAGAGAGCTTAGGGAATCAAAGCAACAGGACACGAACGGGTCACGGGAAAAAGGGAAACAAATTTTAATAATACTAGAAAACAATTTACCTAAGAATATTTGAGAATTATGAGAGGCAGTGAGATTTTTTTATATTTGGTGGGTCAATATTGAGAGATGTACATAGATAGATATTTGCTTATCTCGCAGCCCAAAATGTTGCAACAGCCTTTTTTGCTCTTACAACTCATAATTTGATATTTATGTATATGAATAAATGTAAATTAGTGTATAGTGCACACACACACACACACACGACACTACCAATTATCATATGATCCAAAAATAAAGGTCATCAGAAAAGACTTGTCCTTATAATGCATATGATTGATGATTTCAACTTATATCAGTGAGTGGGCTGTTTAATGGGTCGATACCAATCTTTTCATTTCCTTTATATCCTGTGTTTTTAAAATTTATTTCGTATGTGAATAATTATTATAATAGTGTGTGGAGATATTAGGATTTGTTCTTTATATGTAATTACATGTAGTAGTATAAGAGTTGAAATTGTCATAATCGAACCCCAGACAAGTTTCTGGTAGCACCCACGTGAAAGATAGGATAACATTTATATAACTAAACAAAACAGGTCAGAGTTCACTTCACCCAACTCCCATCAAATATCTTCTTGCCTTTTTAGCCATTCATTATATAACTTATTTTAAGTTAATGTGTAGTTCTGCACCAAGATAAAAAGAAAAAAAAAATGGTCAACCCAAGTTGCGGTCAAATCTTTAAATCCCTTTAATATTCTATGTTTTAAAGTCTTTTGTGTGAATTTTACAAAGACCAGACTGAAAAATCACATGTTAGTAATTCAATTGCAAGAATATTAAAAACGTACGAATAAAAGTAAACAACTGTATGATACTATAATCAGAAAAAAATGAGTTAAAGTAAGTACCGGTTAGAGTTAGGGTGTAGGGAAACTTAGTGAAGGTGTTTAAAGTAAAGTACAATTAAAATGAGAAAGAGAGAGTTAAAAAGAAGAGTAAGACTTGTAAGAGTCAAAGTGAGGAGTTCGAAGTAGAGAAGAGAGGATGGCTCAAGACCCAATACGGTCTAGTGTCAGTGATGTTCACATGGCGATGTCCATCCACCGGACCGGCTGCTTCCGGTTTAATCCTTTTGTCACCAATCTTCTTCAACGGCTAAAACATTTTTTCTACTCTTCCCATCGGAATGACCGGCAAAAGCTAAACACAATTACGCAATTTAATGTCATTTGTTTGGACATAACTGTGATTCTTTTTTTATTTTCCGAGGTCGTTTTGTGTCTTTCACCGTTTAGTTTTCATGCTTAGAAGTAGACTTTTTTTTTTTTTTTTGGTTTTAATTATTTGTTGTTTTTGTTCCTTTTTTCTTTTTTTTTTTTTTTCTAAAATGCCTTTTTTTATTGAATTGCACACAGTACTGTTAGATTTTTGATATAGAGCTGGTTTGTATGATTGTATCCAGATGAAAGATACAGGAATGGAAATAAAACATATTGTTTCTATCTTAATTATAAGATACTCAGATTAGTTGGACTGTTTTCACTTTATTTCAAGGTTAGTTAAATTATATGAAAGCATGCATGCTTATTAGCAAATTCGTATTTATAATAATGATGTGTCCTAGTATTGTATCACCTTCTAAATTTATTTCGAGAAAAATTTAAAAAGAAGAATTAACCAAATCCTGGTTTTGCTAACATAAAATATTGTTTAGTTTTGGTTTTTGCTAGTTTTTATTGTAAACATATGTCAAACACGGTTTTACACTTCGAGAGAAAATATTGTATACAACCAAGGATTACCTAGTACTTCGTTTCGTGCTAATGAAGTTTGTTTTGGCCGTTGCTGTTGTTGCGAAATGTAAATCATAAAACTATAAATTGGTCCTAGAAGATGTAAAGTTACTCGAAGCCACCACAAGAAAAGAAACATTCCATTTGCAGTAAACTGTTTTTGTTTCATGAATCCTTTTTCATATTCAATAAAATTTAGTGGTTGAACAAACTCAGTATAAATAGTTTTACATGCAATATATTAATAATACACTACTTGTATATGTTTTGGGATGGTTGAGCACTTATTAAGCTGTTAATTACTTAGCCCTATAAACGAGAGAGATTGGCCTAAAACATGACCGACAAAACCCTTTAATTACGCGCTACAAATTGTTTTCTTATTGTTTTGTTTGCTAATTCCTAAGTTTGAACCCAAAACTATATACTATTTGATTAATGATATTATTCTCTTGAATTTTAAAAGATTTGCCGATTGTTTTTTTTATTTCAACACCGAATAATTCTTCACTGACTCCTAAGGTATATTATTGTTACACTTACACATTCGCTTTGCCCTTGGTAAAAACTTTTTAAAAAAAAATCAATACTATACAGAATCTATGATCGGTGGTCCAGTGACAATCTATAAATAGTACAAACCATAAAATATGGCACCAAAATTATCTACATGTGAAAGCTTTATAATTTATCGAAGGTAAGTGCTTAAAAATCCACTTATTTTAGTAGAGCATCTAACAATTGATATAAATAAGGTATATTTTAGTTTTCAATAATTTTTGATAGATATTATCACTTATGATTGTTTTTATTTACCAACCAAACCATGCATAGAAACACCACAACAAATAAGTTCGTTAGGCGGAGGTCGATATATTTGGACGCTCGGTTCAACGTATGACATATCCACTAACACCCCAACCCACAAAAAAGAAACGACCGTAGTATCACTCACCACCCTTCCCTCGGATGATTAGCTTTTGGATCTTTCAATCTAATCATGATAATGCTTAGCCTATGCATGATGAGACTTCACGTAGAGCTGACCAAGCAATATGAACATCATTATTATAGAAGGTGATCAAAATCCCTTTTGGTCATGTTACATATAGAATTTCTTGACAAACATATGACACATAATGCAAGAGCCGTTTGATCACGCAAGCAAGAACAGTCAAATTCCCATCTTATCCACTAAAAAAAGAAAGACATAGTACTAGCAAGGTCTAATCAGACCATCGGATTCAAATCAAATCATTTATTGTATAAATAATACTCTCCTCAATTGCTTATAATGTGAAGTAACAACATGGCTGGATCATCTGCATTGCATTTGGAAGAATCATGACACCAAAACACAGCACCATAACAAGCTTCAAATTTTTTATCATTTATGCAACAAAAAGAATAAAACTCGATTATTTCGCATTGGTCTGGTAGAAACCCGAACACTTTTTCCATAAATATTGAACAAAAAAAACAAACAACAATGATGATGAGTGTAGAAGAATACGTTAATTAGTTTATACAAAAGTGTTAAAGAACAAAAGGAAGCCGTAATTAATAAGTATATATAAGTAAACAACAATCTTGTAAGTCAATAATAAATCAAAACAGATTCTTTGATTTGCTAGTTACGTCTTCTGTAAAAGACAAAAAAAAAAAAAAAGGAAAATCTTCCAAATTTCTACGAGAGAGTGAACGAACGGTCAAAAAAGAGAAGCTAAAAGCCTACAACAACAACAACGTAACAAAAAATAAGAAATTAAAACAAAGTACAAATACTATATACTACAGAAATATATATATATATAATTTACCGGAAAATCCGAACGCTCGTCAGGAGCCGAGCCGAGCTTTACTTAAAAACTAATAATCCTGTGTAACGCATATACACCAAAAAGATGGCGGAAAACTGAAATCAACGGTGGAGATCATCTGAAAGAGGAAAAGTATGTGGGACCTACGTATCTAAATGTGGGAATCTTTCTCATGTACGGTCGGATTTTGATGCTTGTGGACCCCCACCTTTTTCTCCATACCTCATTCATTTTTACAAGAAGACCCTCTCCACGCCTCATCATCATTACTACACTTCTCTCTTTATTAATTAATTATATTTATAGTTTAAAGTTTTCATACGTTACGAAACGTTTAACCAAAGAAAGACAAAAAAAAAAAAACGTTACGAAACGAAAAATGAAAAGAAAACACAATCAATTAATAAGAAGAAGAAAAAAAGAGAGAGAGAGAGAGAGAGGGAGAGGAGAGTTGAAAAAATGAGAAAAAGAAGTAAATTTTTTTTTGAGTGGGAACATTTGTGTTTAAAAGTGGTGGTGGTGTAGCAGTAGTGTAATGTAAATAGGTGAGTGATAACAAAAAGAAAAGTGATTGGTACGAAATGTTTCTTTTGTTTTTCTTAACTTAAAAATTAATAAATAAAAAAGGAGAGAAAAGATCACAAAGAGAATCTGAGGACTGTAAATATATTTGGGGGCACAAAATCCATCTCCGATGACTTTGTATGATAAGGACACCACCATCACCATTACGATACAAACAGCCACCAACAGCCTAGTGGTGTAACATGTGACTTTCACTTCCCTAATTAATCTAACGGTATACGTTGTTTAGTTGTGTAAATCCACCGAACTGCAAACTAATCATATATGATGGATATACTCTTGTGTGTGTAGTGTAACCACGATATTTAACAACAATACTACATCTTCTTTTTACTATATTAGGTTATAATGATTAGGTTATAACTCATTTCAACCTTCTATTATTATTTCTCGTAACCAAAAACAATTCTCTTTTTCTTCTTCTTGTTTGTTGATTTTTTGTTGTTGTCTAAAGGTGGAATCGATTGGCATCGTACATAATCATAGGATTCCCCTCTCCTATAAATAATAGTTGATTTTACAAAATAACCATGATCGGAACTTTTACTTGCTATATTTGAAATGAGACTTTGCTCCGTTGTTTATCTTTCCTATGCGAGAGACAAGACATCTAAAGTGTGTCTCTGTAATATGTAACGTCTGATTTTACTCGGCGACACTTTTATACAAACAAATTGGTTATTGGGCCGATACCTCATCCATTTGCCATATGTAGTACTTTTTTCTTTTTTTGAACACCAATGCATATGTAATACAACAAGGAGTAAAACCATATGAATAGGTGTGATGGAATATATAGGAAATGAAATGATTATCAGTGTCCGGGGTTTTTGGTATCATTGGGCTTGGATTGAATTCAATGGGTTTAAGCCAATACCTTCGGTTGTTTTTAAGTTGTTGAGATATTTTGCCATTGCTTCTTCTTAAATTGGCCAAATAGAAAAACTTTTTAGTCACGGTTAATGGACTTTCCAGATGGAATACAAAGCCCATATAGGTAGATGGAAGTGAGAAGAGATGTAAACTTGTTGGATGAAATAAATGGATCATGGAGAAATAAGAAGAGTACTGTACAAATAGGTTATAAAGCCATAGTTCTTTTACTTGTAGGCAGCTTGGCATTTGTGAAGGAGGATTTGAGCATCGATGTTTACCTATGGATGGGTATGTTAGATATGTTATAGGGTTTTATGTTTGGCGATCATTTGTTTTCAATTAGTCAACTTTATAATTCGTTTTGTTTTCTTGATATTTTCTGAGGATCAAGAACCTAGATTAATTTTGCAAATCTAATATCGACAAAATTAAATTATTTAGTTTACTGCTCTGCTCTTCGGTTTAAAAATACAAAATTTTCAAAAACTTATCAAATTGTAATATAGTATGTCCTCATGTGTTTATATTATCATTAGATGGCACTATACTAAAAACAAGGCTTTTAACGTCAGACCTTCAGTTATTAGGTAGGTTAACGTCAATAATAAAGTGATCTTAATAATATGAGGTTGGTTTGGTACATGACGTATTATGGGCCGACGTAAAATTTCCTTGCGTCATTTAGCAAACAGACATTTTCCAAAAATTCCAGCGTCATCTATTTTTTTTATATGTTGTTTACAATTAATACGAAATTATATATCGGCTTAGATTTATAAAATAATGGTTATATGTATATTTGTTTACATAATTTGTTTAGTTTTTATGATTTTATTTTAAATATTATTTAACATGGTATAGTACTCTATTTTTATTGGTTAGAGTAATAAGAGGTGTAGAAAGTGAGTGTAGTAAATTAGAAATTGTAATTGTTGTGGTAGAGAGAATTGTGGTGGATTATATAGCGGAGGAAATGACTGGTGGTTGAGGAGGAAGTGGCTATATATGGTGATGGGAGAGGAAAGTAGAAAACTATCCAATTTTGATTTTTTTCAAATTCAAGAGCAAAAGGTAAAACACAATACAGGAAAGCTAAAACACAACTAAAATCCCCCATCATGCATTGTACGGATTCGAAGTACTATGCCTTCAGTTATAAGAGCAAAAGGGTAACAGAAAGGATCCAGTGAAGTTTGTCTTAATTATAGTAATCGTCCTCTCTAACTTTAAGCAGTTCGACATCAAACACCACCCAAGCATCAGGAGGAACCTTGCCACGAAGGCCTTTCGCACCATACCTGTGAGCCAGCCAGAATATAATAATTATCTCATTAAAAAGGTTAGATAACATATGACAACAAAAAAACAAAAGATAAGGCTTATTAACTTACGCCATTGCTGGAGGAACTGTAAGCCTTCTTCTGCCACCAACACGCATGCCTTTGAAATTTAAAAGAAATAAATGAGAAAGAATCAAAACATCATGTTGGCATGGCACCATTTGAAAATATCTAGTGACAGTAAGAAATTAAAGCTAGGTTACCAATAAGGCCCTGATCCAATCCCGGAAGGACAATTCCAGCACCTGCATGTAACAACAAGCACTAAGTATCCAAGTACCACTCACTGACTACAAAGCCTCTTTTTGAACAAGTACTAGTTGTATAACACCAACCTAAAAATAACTCATAAGGAGATTCTCGAACGATGGAAATAAAAATCTTGCCATTCTCCTGAAGCGTTCCAGTATAACGATAACTAACCTGCACACCGAGACAGCAAAATGAGATCCAGTTGACAAGTTACACACAAACTACATTGACGCACTCTGATAGGACCAAACCCACAGAGATGATTTTGGTCTAGTATTCACCACAACTTAATATATAGTTTTGGTGCTCCTATATATGAGACATTTTGATTTTCAATTCCTATCCAATATGGTGCTTGTTCATATATTTCCTATCTTTATATACTGCCACAATAGCTTGTAGCATAATCTAATATGTAGCTAAGGTAATCATGTGGTAATATCATATGTATGCAATTTAGGACCTAAATGCGCATACCAATTTTCCAGGAACAGCGATCTTGCCATTGCCCACGCGTATATCTTCAACAACAAACCCATCTGACTCAGATGTTTGCTTTTCAACGCTACTAGTACCGGCTTTATTCTTACTCTTTAATCTATCCAGTTCCTCTCTTAGCCTCCTTAACTTCTCCGCAGGATTACGTGGGCGATTGGAGCTTTCTCCCCTGCATTGATAACAAAAGAAAAAAGACCAACAGTTATAAGATTTGAAAAGGTTTGAATAAAACCATCATGCACTCATAAAGCCGTATTGACTTGTGACCTAATCATAAACCTACTCCCAAATGACATGAATACTTTCGACTCTACATTTTTTTAAATCAATCAGTTAAATCAATCAGTTAACCTCATTTGCGGAATGGCTTCATCACTGGTAGAGATGGCTGCATCACTGGTAGAGATGGCTGCATCTAAGAAAACAACAGAAGTTTAATATGTTATCAAGAATAAAGAAATCAAGAATAAATACAAGTGTACGGACGTGGGCGAACAAGAGGTCCACGGTAGCGAGGGGGACGTTGGTGGACAGTGTATATTCCCGGTATATCAACCAACCGAACAGATAATTTGCGTCCTCCCATGTAGCTCCCATCAAGTTCAAGCACCTTATTTGCTATGTTTGTTCCTTCCATATGTGCCATAATATAAGTGTATCTGCAAAATAAGCAAAGACAGCAAGTAATATAGTTAAAGAGTGTTTAATAACTTGAGATCCGAGTTGAGTAAGAAATTGGGAGGGAGAAGGCACCACAAACCCGTCGAGATTATGGATAGCAGTGAATTCTCCATATGAAGAGAAATGTTCACGCAAAGATGTGTCGATATCAATCTTACTAAGCCAAGTGTCATATCCTTCAATATCTACCATAACTTCACTGCAATAATAGGAGTGCAGGCCAGAGATGAGATATATACAACACATGCAAGAACACACACGATACACAAATTGATGAAATAAAAAAACAAAAAAAAAGGCAAGAGTTTAATTTAATATACTCGTTTGCATCTGGAGGAAAGGGAAAAGCCTCAACAGAGATATTCCATCCCTCCACATAGGTTCCATTAAGTTTCAAGGCCTTAGATACTGCGACTGCGCCATCTCCCAGAAAATATATGTAAGCACTTCTGCATGTGAAACACAAAAAAAAACAACAATTGACAATAAGCACGTACGTCACTTTCAATAATTGAGTTGAGATCATCAGCTGGAGGAAGAAGAAATAAGCCACAATATACCTCTCTAGAATATTAGTCTTAGGGTCAAACTCGACGTCTATGGGAATATCATCCATAGAGTCCCAGTCTATGGGAGCACAAACATCCGTGATCTCTCCACATGATGAGAAATGTTTTCTCAATGCCCTCTCCACATCATTATAAGGAAGCTTTATATCATATCCCGATACAGTTATCCTCCCAACGTCACTGCAACGAACGTGACAGGAACGAACACACATATGCATCGATCCATCTTAATTACAATATTTTATTTTATTTTTAAAGAAAGGAGACGAATATCGAATCAGTTTACCTGAGTTTTGGCAGCACTTTAAGTCCCTAAAAAGATATAGAAAATATCTAATCAGAAACCCTAATAACTCGAAGTATTGTGCTTACATATACTTTGTGAAGAAATCATAAATTGAGAGACAAGGGTTACAGATTTAATAAGAAGAAAAGCAATAAGGGAAATAAATGAAGAAGAAGGTTACCTTGACGGCGGATTCGTCCATGGATTCAGAAGTTGAGACTTGAGAGAGCTGCGAGGCGGCGATTGAAAAGATCTCTTTATATCAACCCTAAAATTTGGCACGAAATTATTATTACATATAAATACATATAATAAAGTAATATATTTTTTAAGTCTACAAAAAAAAAAGTAATATATCCTTAAGTATTTTACAATATATCCATATCTGATTAAAAATTGTCGTGTTCGTAAAGGTAACTTCAGTTTTTGTAGATTCAATTGTGTTAGTTTGGCAAAAAAAAAATAACAATACATAATATATGGCAAAACAAATCGATTACTCAAATAATATACCTTAAAAACATAAGAAATCACATAGGTTTCTAAAATATCTCTACTAATTTATTTTATAATTTCCTAAATTAATTTTTGTATTCATAAAATATTTAAATTTAATAATAAATTCCTAAAATATCTCTACAACATTAATTGTTTTCTTTTTGTTTATTGTTTTTTCTGGTCACCAACATTATTTATTATTTTCCTTTAAAATCACTAAAGCTCAACGTTTTTTTTCAACAAGAAAAAGAAAAAAAAAATCAAATATTATACAATAACAATATTTATAGATTATTCATTTTCGGAAATCTTTCTAACACAACTGAAAACATATACCTTAAAAGTTAAAACATCATATATACATTTGTTCTAATAGTTCGACAGATCAGAGATCCTATTTAATTTCATAGTTTTTTCCATAACAACCATATTGAATCCTAAACATAAGGCATATTGCCTAAACAATACTAACTAACAGTTGCGGGATAATTCATTTTCGGGAATCTTTGATACTGATTTTAGAGAATATTTCTAAAGTTTTATTAGCAATCATATATAGCATTCATTTCGGATTTCTTATCATGTAAATGTTGGTTAATAATATCTAGCACCTCTTTCTTAATCACAAAGCAATTTTTGAATTTTGATTACCAAAAAAAAAACAATTCTTGAATTTTTATCATATAGCCTAATTAACCTCTATAAATAAGTTTTCGTTAACAGACTTATCACATTAACACAAATTCTACCTTTAAACTGGATAAGAAACCTTTAGATTTGAGACCTTACAAAGCCACATGGTGCGTTCAAGTAAAGATCATGCGAAAATGAGCTAAACATGGTATACACTGGTGAACGTATAGGTTTCCATGCATGCACTGAAATTTGCTTCTTAACATTTCTATTATTAACTAATATAATATGCTAACTCTTTAGTTTCAAGCTTCATCTTCGTGTTATAATAACTCGAAGTCTCGAACTGCAGTAAAACTCCTATATGATTCATTTCACCAACGTCCAAGTGTGCAAAATATTTTTCTTATAATGATCTGACTGGTGTTTGTTATTGTTGGGAATTGATCTTTTGCTTCTTAACATTGACTGAAATTTGCTAACTAAAGACCCATTATAATCTACAATGTTTGTTGTTCTTGTCTCATAATATTTTCATTCATTTTTGTATACATTGTTGGACAAATATTTGTGGCGTAGATACAAAATTGTTGACAAATACAAAATAGCTGAGACAGCGGCCGGTGACTTTTGTTTTGTTTTTGTGTTTTCTCCCTTTTTTAATCTAGATTCATAATTTATTTTTTTACTTTTCAAGTTATAAATTAAAAAATATTTTAATATATCAGCTTGAAATGAAAATCTATATTATTATTTTGATGTACATTTTTGTTGCCACCTTTTTAAAAAATCCATTTCCAAAAAATACCTTTTTATTCTAAACAAATTATAAGAAAATCATTAAGGATAATGGTGTAATATATTAAAGTCGGATCGGTTTTAAATCAAAAATTAAAACCTGATTACAATAATCGGATATTCATTAATTATATTAAAAATTTTGTAGTTATGGTAATAAACAAAAAATCTTGGATCTTCACCAACAACTGCCTTTTCCATATATTTTGATTATGGTTACGTAAATCTTTGTTTCGTATGATTTCGATATCAGTTACAAAATAAAGATTAAATGTTAATATTAACATTCAAATAAAAAATCAAAGAAACTCAATTATTTTAAACACTGAAAAACAGTTATATGGTGGAATATTAGTTTTATAAATTTGAAATAACATAGAGCTCTGGTTAAATCATCATTTTATAATTTTGTTAATACCATCCCTACCAACTTTATATAAAAATCCAAATACTTATATTTATTTCAAGTGCACGTGAAATATATTCAATAATGAGTTGTATTAAGTCTTCATATATAAATATATAGTTTTATCCGTCACAAATATAAATTATATATATATATATATATATATATTATTTTAACGAATCTGAGGTTCATTATATTAAAAATACACATATAATACTCATAATTCTTAAAAAATTCGGCCCATATGAATTCATCAACAAACTTTTTTTTTTTTGCAAATACAACTATATTATAATTTTGTATTATAACACTATAACATTTATATTAGTCACTAAAGAAACTCAATCATTTTGTTACACCAAATCATGAATATCACATAGAAATTTTGAAAATAAAATGGACTCGTAGTGTACCACAGGATAAAAATATGTTTTTGTTTAACAAAAGAAAATACAGGAAATTCCCTTCCCGCTCTAGCCCAGGTATGCATCTAGCATATTTTTCGATATATATAAACCACAAAAGAGACATGTTTCATGTTGGCAATCAAAATACTATGCTAAACAACCTTTGTCTATAATCGTACATATATAAACTATAACGGTTAAGGTTTTACATAACATATACGCATAAAATACTAGCCTTGTGGTATAACACGGGGTAAAATCTAGTATCTGATTAAAAATTGTCGTGTTCGTAAAGGTAACTTCAGTTTTTGTAGATTCAATTGTGTTAGTTTGGCAAAAAAAAAAAAATAACTGTGTAGAAAATCTTTACATAATCGGATCATGTTTGTTTAGTTTTTTTTTTTTTTTTTTGAGAAAAAATCTGACATGATTAAATTTTATTGCTTTATAATATAAAGTTTTTTAAATCAGTTTTTTAAATATATCTTGGACTTTCAAACTATTTACAGTCATAATGGGTCCTCTTTATTTATAGAATCATAATGTCTTTTTTTTGTTTTTTTTTTTTTTTTGCAATTTAGATTTTAACATTCATGTAAGACTATCCTCGTTGGGGGTATATTAGCCTTTTAAAATATCCCAATGAAAATACCCTTAACCATCTTCCCACGTTGTCTCCTGTTAATAATGAAAATAAATAAACAAAAAATACTACTTTAAAATTAATATGTGTTAAGTGAGAGATTGATATTTTGTATAATAGTTGGCGTCTCCGTGTCTGTATAATTACAACTCCTAATGGAAAGCCATTAGGGTATTAACTATGCATATGTAACACATGACAATACTTAATTATATATGAAGATATAATCGAAGAAGATGAGTCGGTGTATCCTAGTAGAATCGATAGTTTTAAGTAACATTTTATAGATGTAAACACACATCTTCGATTTAATTTGTGAGATTCAAGTTGAGATTTTTAATTTCCCTAAGCATTGAATATTACAAAAATTGGAGCATTATGCATATGAAACACATGACAACAATTATTTATATATGAAAAAAAAGTCGAAGAAGATCAGTTGGTGTATCCTAGTACGAACAATAGTTTAAGTAACATTTTAATACTTTAGATATAACAATTAGCATAATTGGTACGTAATGTGTGCAACATGTACGCAGCTCAGAATTCATGATTAAAGAAAAATACTCGAATGTATAGAGTAGTGCTTTCAAGCTTTTTTTACAACTCTTTTTTCCAACTTGTTAAATAACTTAATCAGTTTCGTACTTACTTACATATGCATGGTTATAAACGAATGCTAATTGTTTGCATAATACACAACTGTAATAAGTGTGTCTCGTCGGTTTCATGGTTTATGGTGCCATGGCTTCTTTAGTCCACGTTATTTTTAACTAAACAAAACGAAAAATACAGATGTAGATGTAGCTTTAAGACTCCTCATATATATAGTTTGGTTTGAATGGTTCTAAACGATGTTTATCTTCCTCTGCACATGAAAATGCCTAGTTTTGTTTTCGATTACTATTAATGTGGTGTTCGAGACATATCTTTGGTCAAGTTGATTTGAAGCTCTTAATGTTCGATTGATCCTTTTTTAGGAGTATAATTTGAAGAGCTTAAGAGTGCTAAAACTCTCTTTCTCTATAGTTTTTGTTCAACGTACGTTTGTAATTAATAATGTTTATAAGATTTTACATTATTTTTTTCCATGTCAACGATATGCTATTTCGAATTGTTGTCTCTCGTTCTTTTAAATTATAAAGAAGGCCGTCCTTTCATAGATTAATAGATGAAGAAGATGTACGTAGCTTTAAAACTCGAGGCGCTTATATATTTCTGAGTCTCAGATTTGTTTTATTTGGATCTTAAATCTTGTTCGTAGTTATTTATACACTTGCGTTTTCTTTTAATTAAATTCCCACATCACATGGGGTAGAAAGTAGAATACATAATAGAGACATATGTAAGGCGATGATACTGGAGCAGCATTAGAGTACAAATCACATGGGGCATCGATGTTCTTGTGAGTAATTATGTTTTGTGTATTTTGATTTTTTTATAAAGAAAAAGCATCATATTGTTTCCAACTGATAAATATTATATACCTGCTGTTTTAGAACTTCTTTTTTTAAAAAACTAATATATTATTATAAATTTGAATAGACGAGTTATTGATTTTTTTTAGTCAAAGAAAAAGTAGTCGTGTAAGCAAAAAGAAAAAAGTACCTGAATATTACTGATTAGATATGCACAGTCATTTACCTAATGAATATTACGAAAAACAATATCATAATCACTTGCCATCATCGCGAGCCAAACCAAATTTACAATATAATGATTTTCATAATTTCCGCATTCTATCACGGGATACATTTCACTAGTGGCGTGTAACGTGTTATTTAAGCGTACTCATTCACCCATAGATAAGGTTTGAATATTTGACTGATAAATACATTAATTAAGGTGATAGATATATATAACTGTAAACATTTCGAAAATATCATGCGGTTTGGTTTTATACACATATATTTTATTTTTTTTCTAAGATAGTAGATTTCGTAATTTTGATTAATAATTTTTTTTAACACTAGTCAAAATTTGATTACTTTTGTAGAAATTTGAACTCATTGAGTTATCATTCAGTAGTCGTTATATCCGTTCTTCGTAATCCAGTATTCCATACCATTACCAACATTATATTATAGGATATTATGTGGTGATTTAGTCCATAGACCATATAGTGTTCGAACGTAAAATTCTGTATACATTAAAAAAGACAACGCTAGATCTTGTCGACCTTAATTTATTATGTCGACACGGAAAGGGAAAAAAGGACAAGCGTTCATAACATCGATAATGGATTTTGGATCACGTGCATTAGAAAGGAGACAACCTTTCCACGGAGCAAGAAGTGTTGTGAAGCAAAAGAGAAGAAGAGAAAGAGAATATGGAAGCTTTGAGATCGAACTCAACCAAATTATCTTCCATCTGAAATCCTCCGATCACTATTGGGTTCTTCGGATTCACACCTCCGTCCACGAACCCTAAACAAACCAAGTTTTTATTCACCTTCACCAAGGAGTTAGCCCCATGTATCCTCCACTTAGCCCCTCCTCTCAGCACCAGGTCCATCATGGGAGCTCCACGTCCTCCACTGGAGCTGAAGCACGCACCAAAAGGCTTCACGGCTGGAGCTTTAGCCATATTGGCGTTTACGGCATAGGCTGTGAGAAGAGCCTTGTAGATGGAAGTTTGCAATACGGTGTAAGGAGCCAAGGTGCTAATCTTTGTGGCTCCATGGAGTATAGGAACGTTTTTTCCACCTACTTGGATAGACTTCACATCTATTAAGTACTCCCCGGACTTGGCATTACCGATCAGAGGCGTGGATGCAAAGATCTTTGAAACATCTTTTAAGTAAGGCAGATAGTAATACTCCCCTTTGCCGATCCAAAGGCCACCAGGATAATTAATTGTTGATTTATCCTTGGAATTAGGCAAACAAAGAGCCATCTTTGGAGCGAGATGATACATGGAAATGAGCTGCGAGGGAATGGACAAGTGGGTGTTAGCGAGACCGATGGTTCCTTTGACAGGAGCACCATCAGTGCAGGTCAAAGTCAGCGAGGAGCTCTTTTCACTGTCCATAATGTAAACTCCATTGAATGTGTATAATAACGGGACGGTGTCTCGGAAGAGCCGGGCATTGTCGGAAGAGCGGCACGGGGTCTTCGCCTTAGTGGTGGTGTTTTTGGGACAGGAGAAGCTCGGGTTGGCGTAGGTGCATCTCGTGGAACCGCATCTGATGGGGTGGAAGGAGGAGGACTTGGCGGCTGTGGCACAGTTTTGCAATAACGGTGAGACTCCGTTGAGGTCAAGAACGTATTCCTTGCTGAAACCTGAGCCGATGTTTAAAGGGATGGAGTAGAGATTTGTGGCCTCGTCTTTATTAATAGGGTGTAGAAATGATTGAATCTTTTCTAACGAGTGTGATGTGTTTGCAAGGTAGAGAAAAACAAGAGAGAGGAAAACGAAGATCACACGAGGAGCCATTCTTTTTTTTTTTTTGGAGATTTGTTGTTACTTAGTGATGTGATGTGAATAACTAAGACTAAAACCATCATGTATATATATTTGTAGACAGATATGACAGCCAGAATGCAGAACTCATAAGCATCTTCTCACGTGGTCTCATTTTAATATCAAACGAATAACAAATCACTAACTATATGGAAAAAAAATCACTAACTATATGATACATGTCTGTATAATTACGACTGCTAATGTGGAACGCCATAATGCCATTAGGAGTATTTATTATGCATATTTTAACGCAGAGATGACAAGGCTTAATTATATATGAAAAAAAAAATCGAAGAAGATCAGTGGATCGGTGTATCCTAGTACAATCGAATATTTTATATATTATTAATAGATGTAAACACACGTACATCTTCGATTTAATTTGTGAGATTCACGTTGATATTTATTTTTAAATTTCCTGGCGTTGAATCTTACAAAATGGGAGCATTCTGCACATGTAACACACACATGCAACAAATATTTATATTTGAAAAAGATTGGAGAAGATGAGTCGGTGTATCCTAGTACGATAGATATGATTTACTCATTTAGTAACATTTTTATATCTTGGATATACTACGTTTAAGTAACAATTAGCATTAATTGTACGTAATGTATGCTCAGAATTTATAACTCACGTGGTGGGATCTTCTATTCCATAACTCTAGCTCATATGGTCATACTCATGAAAACAACTTTGTTTCTGTAATTTCCCTTTTGTCCAAATAAAATAATCATACATCTTGAAGACATTAACGATGAAACTGGTAGACTAATCCTCAGTTTGTTTTGGAAATTTTAAAATGATCCAGAAGAATCTGCTTTGGGTTATACAAAGGTTTCTGCTTAAACGAGAATGCGAACCTAGCTTAAGGCGTTTTAATATGGTTTTTTTTTTTCATTTGTTTCTTCCTATCCAACATGTAAATGAAAATAAACTTACTTTTATCAGAAAACAACTCATATATTTATAATTTTGTTACCTTCTTCTATATAAAAAATTTCTTCATGTATAGCAAATTCAGTTTCTTAAGATGACTATATGGCCAGCTCTGTTTTACACAGCTTCTTTTTGTTTTTTTTTTTTTTTTTTTTTTGGTCAAAACACAGCTCTGTTTTTAAGATGACTAGTCATGTATAATTTTTTTTTATGGAAATTCTGTATAAAAAATTTCTTCATATGGCCAGCTCTGTTTTACACAGAAATGCTAGAAAAATATACATAGTCTTAATTAGTAGAGATATACTAGTAATCAAAACACCAAAAAAAAAAAAAAGCATGTGGCCATTAAAATGATATTACAGCATTCCCATATATTTCCGAATCCATGACCATAACTATATATTATAGTGTAACAAGTGCAATAATTCTTATGAGACTTTTTCTTGGAGGCCCTAGCAGTTGAAATACTGAAAAGCATGTGTTTGTGTAATTTAATGATATATCGATATGATATCTGGACCGCATTCCCATATAGTCTCGAGATGTATCTTGCGCAATAATAAAACATTTTTGTGTCTTCTCCTCACGTCACTTAAGTTTTATACAATAAACTAGTTTTTTATTTCTCTGTGAAACAAGGTCTAATAAGTACCAGAGACAGAAGACCCATGCTCATTTGTTTTGGTTAAAATTTCTCCCTAATCTGACGATCTCGGAAGCATTTATGTGGTTATTTTTACTATGTTTTCTTTTGGTCCAACAACGCATTTGAACTCTATATAATACATAACTATTTATTGCTAGGGTGGTGATTACTAATTCTAGCCTGTTACAATATTAATTATAAATATGATTGTTCGTTTAATTTGGGTTGGTTTTTTATTAAGAAAAATCGATGAACTTTATATTAAGAAAATATGATTGTTCATTTTGTCCCACATATTACATAAAACGTATCCGCTGGCGTAAAGTAGCATCTTTAGAACTTTGTAGCCGAGAAACAAAAACATTAAAACATGCTTTTTGTAATTTGAAGTATAATCAAACGATTTTCATGTTCACAGAAAAAAAAAACTTCGAAGATCAAAACATATGAGATTTTATGCATGAAGGACTTAACTTTATAATTTGTTTACTCTAATATATATGAAATATTATCGTGCCTTGTATCTTAATTGAAATCGACCTCCAGTATTAAAATATGAAATTTTCTTATAATGTTATATATATATATATACGAATATGTTTTGAAAACCTTGGCTTTGAGTGTAAAGGACTGAGCAAGAGCATTGTAGATATCGGTGTGGAGTAGGGTGTAAGGAACCATGGTGCTTAGCTTGGCTCCACCCTCAAGCAAATTAGGGCTCAACGACAAGGGAGTTCCGTCAACGTAGATTGATCTAACGTCGAGAAGATAACTTTCCGAGTTTATGGCTTTTAACGGTGACAGAGTCATCGGACTAACGCTACTATTGAACGGCGGGATGAAGTAGTTATCTGCGGCGATATAGAAATGACCGGCGCCGGACGAAGGCAAGCAGAGAGAGAATTTAGGGCTGACTCCGTAAAAGGAAATCACCTGTTTGATGAACGAAGAAGATACGGGAGAAAGACTTAGGATTCCGGAGACCAGAGGAGGAAGGTACGTGATGAACTCTTCCCCGCGGTAGTCAGAGATTGTGAGAGGGTTGATGGAGACTTCAGAGAGGAGTTTGCCACCGTCTGTGGTGGAGATGCTTACTGTGTCTTGGATGACATAGGCTTCGATGCTGGCATTTTGACCTAGAAGGCTTGATAGTCGGTAAACACAGGAACAGTATGGGTCGCCGTCGTCCCAGCCATGGCCAGGGATGGATTCGCATGTGGAGCTATGGCAAGATACGATGCTGTCAATAAACACTGAAACGTTGTAGTCGTAGTTGACCAACGTGAGGTTGCTTTCGAGATCGAGGAGGAGGTTTACGGGGGATTCTGTCGCGAGGGATCCGATGCTGAGAGTGGTGAAGAATAGATTGGTGGGTTCGTCTTTTATGATGGGAAGCAGGTATTGAGAGTTTGCTTTCAGAGTTATGGCTGCGAAAATGGAGAGAAAGACTATGAGACGCGTGAGGCTACCCATCTTTGTTGTAAATGATTAAGTGAATGTGATATTTTTGTGATGTTAGATGTTCTACTAATTAAGGTATGGTATTTATAGACTGTAAAACTCATTCTTGCGTACAAGAAAATGTAAATCACACACAAAAATAGAGATGATTATTATTCTTTCAGTATAAGAATGGTGGTTTAGGTTTTGTTAATTGTATAATTTGTAGTATTCTCTTTAATGTTTGAGATCAATTTGCGTTAAGAATAGATGTTTTGCATTTATTTGACCTAAGAGTTGAAATTACGCGTACTCTTACGAAGAAAGTTAGCTGTATTATGCAAATGAGTCACATTTGAAAATAAATGGAGAAGATGAGTAGGTGTATTGTTAAGGCTAGTTTAAGTAGCATTTAGCATTGATTAGTTCGTACTCTATGCAAAAGGAGCTCTACTTAAAAGTGTTGTAATTAGTAAGCACTCTCATGGTGGGGTTTAATGTCAATACTCAATCCGTCATATTTATTTATTTCATGTGAATTCTTTTATACTTGAACTTCAAATAGAAGTATATTATTAGCATTATTATTATTATATTAATAGAAGTATATTAAAAAGAAGTATATTATAAAAGTATATTAGACCGTGAAATAACATAAAATATAGTACGAAGAAAAACTAATTCAAATAGAAGTATGTATATATTATAAAGTCTTACTAGTCCAAACCAATTGGACCATATCACACCAAATGAGGCCCATATATACATGAGCCCAGTCTTACCTTTTTCGCAATACCCATTGTTCATACCAAACCAAACCGACTACTCCGACCGGTGGTAGTTACCAGTCGGGTATAAACTTTGCGGATATTCCTATAAAACCGAATAAAAATCTCACACGTGCCAAATTCCATTTCACTTTTAATAAAAACGGATAAACATTGACCAAAACATAAAGAGAGAGAGAGAGAGTCTCCACAAAAGAGCGAAACGACACAGCAAGTCTACTCAGCACTTACCTTAAAATGAACCAATCCTTATCGTCTCACATTCTCGCTAATACCAGCGTCGGCCCACCGCATCCCAAACCACCATAATAACCAAATCCAGATCCATCAACTCTCTCTTCACTCTTCTTCTAATGGCTTCTTCTCTTAACCTCTTCGTCTTCTCCTTCCTCTCTGCTCTTATCATTTCCAAATCTCAGATCTCTCATTCCGTCAACGGACTCGTTTTCCCTGTTCTTAAAGACCTACCAACCGCTCAATACGTCGCTCATATTCGCCTCGGTGACTCTCCCGACCCGGTCAAGCTCGTCGTCGATCTCGCCGGTTCGATTCTCTGGTTTGATTGTTCATCTTCGCATGCTATCTCGTCATCACGGAGTCTTATCTCCGGCAGCTCTACCGGCTGCCTTAAGGCCAAAGCTGGGAATCAAAAAGTATCTTCGTCACCGCCTGGAGACCTCCAAAACGCTGACGATTGCGAATTGCTTGTTAATAACGGCGCCGTTGGGATTACGGCGAGAGGAGAGCTTTTTAGTGACGTCATGTCATTTGGATCTGTTACTTCTCCGGGAACCGTTGATCTGCTTTTCGCCTGTACTCCTCCGTGGCTGCTTCATGGGCTCGCTAGTGGATCCCAGGGAGTAATGGGCTTAGGAAGGGCCCAGATCTCTCTCCCTTCCCAACTCGCTGCCGAAACCAACGAACGTCGCCGTCTAACTGTTTACCTTTCGCCGTTTGACGGCGTCGTGTCAACGAGTTCGGTTGAGGAAGTTTTCGGAGTAGCTACGTCTAGATCGTTGGTTTACACGCCTCTGTTAACCGGCTCGAGTGGTGGTTACGTAATTAACGTGAAATCGATCAGAGTCAACGGGGAAAAGCTCTCCGTCGATGGTCCGTTAGCGGCGGAGCTGAGTACGGTGGTTCCTTACACGATGCTGGAAAGCTCGATCTACGCAGTGTTCGTTGAAGCTTATGCTAAAGCTGCGACTAAAGCTACACAGGTGGCTCCCGTCGCACCGTTCGGGCTCTGCTTCAAGACTGAGGTAGAATTACCGGAGGTGGATCTGTCGTTGCAGAGCGAGATGGTGAGGTGGAGGATCAAAGGGAAGAATCTAATGGTGGAAGTCGGAGGTGGAGTCCGGTGCTTGGGGATTTTAGACGGCGGCTCGAGTCGGGTCAACCCGATTGTAATGGGTGGGCTACAATTAGAAGGCTTGATATTGGATTTCGATTTGGGTAACTCAATGATGGGATTTGGCCAAAGAACTCACTCTGATTCAGCTTCCTTGTAATACCAAACCGTTGTAACACATTAACTCGTAGATATCCTCGATTTTGATCTCTTTTGTGTGTACCCTTTTTCACGCATTTGTACTACTACTAATAGATTTAAAGCACAGTTTCTCCTTAGTTAAAAAAATTGTCTTTATACTTTTGACAAATGGATGAAGTAAATAAATAAAAAAAAGCCAATACAAAAAGTACATTCATTTCATGAATTTTCTAGCGATACATAAGACCTCTAATTGCTAATTATCATGCGACAAAATAGAATACTTCAACAATCTCAAACAGTGTGAAGCCGAACAACTATAGGAAATCAAAGTCACTTGCGACGGAACGTACATAAGAACTAGGAAGGATGAAACAAGATGCAGAGGCAAAGGAGCCAGCAAGGAAGATGAACCATACCTATGTACAGATATGTTGCACTCTTCCATGCCCACAACGACTCTAACCATGTCCAAAACTCTCCTCCCAGACTTAATCCTACGAGCCCTTCTCCAAGCAACTCCTTAGAGATTGCGAAAAACATGACCGGGAACCCGATTGTCAGCAACACCATACTGCAGAACGCACCCAACAGGCTCTTAATCTTTCTGGATCTCAATGCAGGCTTTATAGGCTGAGCCATTAGACATGTTGGTACTAGTAGCAACGCTCCAATCTCTGCAGTGGCGAAATTGATTATAGACATGAGGCAAAGACCAATGAAGGCAGCTGAGATGGTCACTGATTTCACGACAGCCCAGTTGGTTCCATGAAGCCGAGAGGAGAACGGAGAGCAACCCGGGATTGTGGCAAAAGTTATAAAGAGAAGCGACGAAGATGTAGTGCCCCACATGATGGAGCGGTTTCTTGGAGAATGTTGACCCGGTATTTGACAGATGAAATAAGGAAGGAGCGTGACAATGAAACCCAACAAATGCAAAGCAAAGACCTGTTTGGCTGCATCTAGCCATTTCCAAGACTTGAAGTTTCCGGCAGGGTTAAGTGTGGAATTAGTAAGAGCTTTACAGCCATCAATATATAAAGAGGCGGCAACCATTGGAAGAGGGGCTACAAGAAGAGCAAAGGCAATCATATAGACTCCTACAGAGATAAATTTGCTTGGCGAAGTCAAAAGGTAAAGGAAAAACGATTGATGGAACTTCTCGAGGAGGTTGTTCACTGATCTTATAGTTCCTTCCAGTAACCTGCGTTTCAAGAGAAAGCACATAGTTATCATCAACACTCAGACAGAGTCTAATGATGTATTGTAGTTCTTTAGCATAATAAAATTCACATACACTAGTAGCAGAGGTAGGTTTATTGTATAGGATAGTCGGAAATATAAAACAAACACTCACCGAGCACCTCGTAGGAAGAAATCATGTTGTCTTGTCTTGCTGTCAGGAGGAAATCTTGGTGAAACTTTCAAGGTAATTGCATCAACTTGATAATCGCGGAAAGCTCCATGGGGACCAGTTGGGATACCAAGGGCCTGATGAGAACGAAAAAAATTCTATTAACTTTCAAGGTCTTTCCTTGTTAAAATGTATTAGTGTGACTGCAACCACAAGAACTTAATAAAGAACAGATCGATTATCTATTTTACCTGGGAGTATAGTGAACTTGCAAGGGTAGCACTCCCTTCAAGATAGTCTGCGGCTGGGATACCAAAATTCCAGTCCGGATTTAAAGTATGCGCCAATTTCCCAACAGCTTCAAATATTTCCCCAATAATCTTTAGCCAACTGGAAGAAAGTAACGATACAACCTTCTCCACCCTGACATAAAACCCCTGCCTGTGCACGGCTAAGTAATTTACAACATTGATTAGGTCGAGATTTGGCATCTGCCCATTAGATGCCTCTGCATAGATACTTAGTGTGTCCTCAAACCTTTCACTTCTACCATCAACCTTCAAAACCAAAGCAGCAGCCACTGTTCCAGCTCGTCTGAAGTTATCAGCTGTATTTAGCTCGCCACACTTCAGCAAATCCGACGCCTTAAATGAAGGTGAGTGGTACTCAGTTAACCACGCAGCAACAGGTCTATAGTCTCCATAACGAGAATCAGCAACAAGCCATATTATGTCTTTGGATAGCCAGGTAACTCTAGCGAGCAAGGAAAAAAGAGAACTAGTAATGCCTAGAGACAAAGCCTCGTAATCTCCACCATTTATAAAATCATAAGGAGTAACCAGCACAATAGACTCCTTTCCATCACCACGAGGGGCTCGTATAATCCCAGCAACATTGACTCCATAAGAAGCGCAGCTGACATTATCCAGCAATGTATATGAATCAGGACCGGAGAAAAAGTGCAAGGGGTGAAATTGATTCCCTTCAGGATGGAACTTTTGATAATAAACTTCTGCACCCATTTCTGACATGTATTCTCCAATGAGCTTCTGGACTTCACTAGAAAAAAGTTACACGAATTGAGAACCATTAAGTTAGTTGGAAAAGGACAGAAATAGAAGAATATCAAGTGGTACATCTGAAAAACGATAGAATTGCAGAAAAGAAACGTGGACTATGCACAGTTGGGATCTCAGTAATCGAAGAATTAAGTATAAACAAATTACTTTCTTGGTTTCTTTTTTTTCATAACATAGGAATAGCATTTCATGAGAAAACTGGAACGAATTGCAAAGGAGAACAGACATACACACCCTGGCCTTCATGACTCAACCTAAAATTCTTTATATCCTTCACCAGTTTGCTTCCAGCAGAAACATCCCGATTAGAGAGCATAGACCGTGCAGAGCCTGAAAAACAGAGCCACAAAAGGAAATTTAAAGCACCAAAATATCAACTCACTCGAAGTCGGGAAGCCATAAACTCAAATCACTCAACAGTTTTAAACCCTCCTACAGATTCCAATCATAGAACACTAATTTAGTTAACAACCTCATAGTACACTAGTTGCTGATCCTACATTTTAAGAATCAAGTTTAACATCATTCGCATGATTCACATAGTACTTTTTTATCAACACCCACAAGATAACCAAATCTTAGAAACAGTAAGTTTTTTTTTTTTGGTGTGGTGTAAAGTGACAACGAGACTTGGATCCATATGTGAACTTGAAAAGCGTTCTTAAGTATGCCAAATACCTGGCATTAGAGCATTCTCGGAGATGTAAGTGTTCTTTGCCAGTAACGGTAAAAGTAGAAGCGCCAAAATCCCAGCAGCAGAGAAAACCACACTATAAAACACGATCAGAGCATTAATGAAAGCACATAGAAACTAAAGAAACATAAATAATGGTGAACACATTTTAACCTGAAAACAGGACTGTGAGCGATGAGAAAGATTCCGAGCCGAACGATTGGTCTCGGTTTGATTTTAGGAGATCCGTCATCGGTCTTCACCTCCTCCTCCTCCCTATTCCGTTTCTCTCCCGCCATGATCTACAGATCTCCGATCAATTTCGGGAGATTAGAGTCGAGTCAACCAACAAACTGTGATCTCCGGGAGCTTAGCTTGGGGATGATCCAGAATCGCGTGGCTTGGGAATTGTAGACGACGGGTCGATCCGGGCCAGCCCGACTAGAACTAGTGGGCTATATTTAGAAGGCTTTGTATTAAACTTTTATTTGGGCTTTATTCAAATTACGACGGTGCAGTCTTATGTGCCAAATAAAATTGTTTTTTTAAAACAAAAAATGGTCGTCCTACTAAATTAATTGTTTTCAATAGTTATTTAGAAATATACAAACTCATTTATATAAAATTTTTGAGCCATCGCTTACCAATTTTTTTTTTTTGGAGCCATTTTTATAAATAAATGACAATACATATTGAAAATACATATCAGAGAAGATATATATATATATTTTTTGTTTCCTATTCGTAGTGGGAAAAATATAGAAAATGCCAAATAAAAAGAAGAAATCGAAAAAGTCGTGATTATTATCCGAAACTAAAAAAGAAGAAGAATATTTAAAATATCAGGTATATATAAAGCTTGATATGAAGTGTTATGTGGGATGCATTATTATGGATGATCGAAGCTAAGGTGATTGAGATGTGGTGTGTGACACAACTTTTGACGAATTATATCAACGATGGTCCAATAAGAATTGTTCATTTCAATGATACGGAATCCTCTAGATCGCACCATATTGCTTTTAAAAAAAAAAATATCTAGGAGTCATCATTTAAAATGAACATATATAGTGTTACAATATGTAGTATAAATTTAATACACAATTATCATGTTGAATAGTGGTATCGATCTGGCAAAAAAAAAAGACAAAAAAAAACAAATCTTTGTATATATGTCATGTTGAAATGAGATAATTTTATTTCTTGATTTGCGAAAAATATCAAAATCGTTTTCAACTTTCAGAGTTCCCACCACTCCCAGGTCCATGGTTGGCTAGGCTTTGCTCAGCCTCTCTTTCTATTTTCTACTATTGTTTTCTTGTAAATAAGAAAATAATACAAATATACTAGTGGCTGTAGTCTTAAAAATAATTTAAATGGAAAATGACTTTTTAAATATCAATAGAAATAAAATGAAATACCAGTCATTGTTTGGCATTCAATTTATATTATATTATTTTTATAAATATTGAGTCTTAACTTTATGTGAATATATGATTTTAATAAAGATGTATATTATAGAAAAGTCAAAAAAAATACTACACATAAATAAAAACATTATAATCAAGAAATTTGTGTGTATATATATATTTCATTGAAAGCTAAAAAATTGTCCATTCATTCAAATATTGCAGCTCTAATTTTCGGTTACGAATTAGTTTTCAATCCGAAATCTATAAAAAGGAGTAATTAGCATAATGTGAAAGCATTTGATGCATGTATACTTTAATCCAATATACAGTAGGTGTAGCCAAATATATTTTAAAACTAATTAATAAAAACCATTTTCTGAAGCGGACATGTAATAATTTAACATTGAAATTAAAAAGAAAAAGTAAATAAAATGAAACATAAATCAATATGTTCATTATCAAAACATTTAGAAATCCAATTAAACCAACATCTTCAATAGTAGAATATATTTTAACATTCTTTAATTTGGTCCACCTTGAGGTCTCAAATAGTTTTGGTCTTAGTTTATCTTCTACATTTCTAGGTTGTTGTCACCAAATCATTTATGTATTTTTTTTATGGTTTTCACCTATATGTTGTGTTGTGTGTACATGTGACATTTTCTTAACAAATGGTTCGAAAATCTTGAGCAACTCACCCATCTTTGTGTTCAACTTGTTGTGTAGGTCACGTAATCTGATTTTTTTTTTTTTTAATCATATTAACAAACTAATCAAGTTTGGCTGATGTGTTGCATGCAAATATATATTCTCATATGATGCATCAAATGCATGTTGATCATATCGAACTGAATAAAAGAGGAAATGTACAAAAGCATACTTATTAAGACCGTGGGCAAAACAAGGGGCGATCCACTGTTCTTCTTATCTAATATTCTTTTTCTTTTTTGACATTATTTGTTCATTTATTATCCAAATGATTGTTTTGTTATTTTCTAACAAGAGTAATTAAAACTGAAAACTCAGCCGTTGTATAAGAAAGCTCCATGTTTTTCTTAAAAAATTTATAATTACAAAAGATTAAATATATTGATTAAATTATATGTCGGACATGGTTTTGATTTTTGAATCTCTAATTGAATAATTTCTAAATGAAGTATTTATTTAAATATATAACATGAGTAGTTTAAGCCTTTAAGGAATGAGAGCATACAAAATAGAATAAGTTCTTCTCTAGGACGAGAAGTTTGATTTAAGAAAAAGAAAACTAATGATTTAGGGCTAATTACATATATATGATATAGCCACCCAAGATTCATCGTACAAATTCGTGTATATATAGATTAATAATAATGTGCTGGAACACAGATACATTGGAGTTAAGTTGCTGTTTTGATTTTGTTTTTAGAAAAGTGGTTTAATGATTAACTGACATATCTTATTCCATGGATGAAGTATATTGTAAGAAGAGAAAGATTTCTAAATTTATTAATTTTCAATAATATTAGCAAAATGATCGTTTGATATACATACTTCATGTCCATTTAAAAATTAGGTTCAAGTTGCTTTCAAATCACAATCTCTCCTAGTTTATTGGCTCATAAAACACATATTCCAACTATAATTGTTTTTTTTTTTTTTTGGTAAGATCCAACTATATAATTGTTCATTACGAGTCTAGAGCATCTTATATATAATTATACAAAACCCATTAGTGTTAATAGAAAAAATTTAGACAAACAAATATACAGGTCTTGGAACACAGTAAAACCAACCAATATAATTATTTTTCAATTTTCTGGTAAATATTGGTGACTATAATTAATTTCAATGGAATCAGCTAATGAGAAAAATAGAAAGAAAGTGGTGGCACATCACTTGATTTTAATTTGACATATATATCTTATTCCTTGTATTGTCAACGTTTAATTTAGTCTTAAATAGACAATTTTCGAAATTCTTGATTGTTTAAAAAAATAATTGTCCCTTTTATTCTAGTTACATCTCACCTATTACATATATACATAATTTAATTTCATTTATAAACTTTTGCCTTGGTTTTCGTATTTATAACAGGTAAGAAAATACGGAGAAGAAATTGATAAAAAGAAGAAAGGTAACTTATATAAATTGTTAAAGTGCTTATAAATTAAAGTTGCTCTTAATCTACTTGTTTTCATTTTTACGAAAAGTGAATGGTTGCCTTAAATATGGAAAAAATGTTTAACTTTCAGGTAAAAAACATCTACTATTCCTTAATTATACAATTAGACTGTTTTTTGTTTTTTTTTTAAAGATAATAATAATGATTTATTTTGTTTGTATAAAGAAAAAATAGATGGATAAGACAAGAGACCACACAAAAACAAATGGCAAGAATGGGTCCCACAATAATTAGAATCTAACGCTCAAAAATGATTCCATCTTTCCATCGTCCCTCTCCCTGCGAATACGATTTACGTGTTTTGACGTTAATTTCAGTGTAATCAAAGAGTAGAAGATTCGTGACTACCTGAAATGACGATAATACCCTCCTATCATATTCTCTTCTTCATCATCTTCTTCCTGTATTTAAAAAGCACCATCATACCTCTCTTCTCTTTGTATCGTCTTCCTTGTCCGTTCCATATTACATCTTAAAAAAATCCCAGAGATTTAGTTTTCTTTAGTTTTTTTGTTTTCTTGGGAAATTAAGGTGTTAGAGAGTAATAGAGAGAGAAAAAGAAAATGTTGGGAATTTTCAGTGGAGCTATAGTATCGCCGCCGGAAGAGCTGGTGGCTGCCGGAAGCCGAACTCCCTCCCCGAAGACTACCGGAGCTACTCTAGTGAACCGTTTCGTCGATAAAAATCCCTCCGCCGTGTCTGTTCAAGTCGGAGACTTTGTTCAGCTCGCTTACAGCCATCACAACGAGAGTCCTCTCCGGCCTAGGTCTGTCTCCGACGATTTTTTTTTTCTTCTTTTTTTCCATTTCTTTTACGAAATCTAAGTTCCTAACCGTCCGATCATATCGATCCGACGGTGGTATGAGATCGTCGTCGAGTCTTTGAAATTTCGCTGACAAATTATAAAAAAGAACTAACATATTGCATATTTGCATGCATATATTTCATTTGATGAATTGCTGAGAGATGATGGAATTAGTTGTTTTGATTAATTAGATTTAATATTTGGAGATATCTTTCTTTTATAATATTTCTTAGAGATTCCGATTTGCATACATAATTGAGTTATTCTTCTAATTAAGCACTCCACTTAAACTTAGGGTGATGTTTGTTTTGTGGTGTTATCTGTTTGGACCACATACAATAATTAGAGTAAAGTCCAAATACAGATTTCTAAAAAATTTGTACTTTTAGGAAATATGCATACACAAGGTACATCATAGGTAGATTTATATAATTGCATCGATCTTTGCTTGTATGGATAATTCTGCTAGGAAAGATAAAAAAAAATAAATATTCTGACTACTTTAACTTATCCAAGTAAAAAGTTAGATCCATTGGTTCATTATAACAATATATTGAAGAAGATGCCCCAAAATATAAATTTACTAGTTGTTGTCTTTGTCGGTGACGGTGGCACAAGGACACGTCTCATTGGGGAAGTCACCAAAGAGATTCACAAGCCTCTTATGCTGCATGACTCATCAAGTCATTGCTGACTCTTCTGTATTTGCTCATGTCACTGATTAAGATTATTTTATATGTTTGTAACTAATTTTATAAGTCCTAACCAAAATACTTACAACATAACTTGAAGTCTTCAACAACCATAACAATGACTAACCACTCAATTAGACCAACATAGGGTTAATTAATCTCTACAATTTGTAGGCACGGTTTGTATTTTGGATATGACATAACATGGCCAAACTGCTAAAACAGCTTTGGTTGGTCCACCAAACCCCTACAATATAATTACACCCCACAACCATTAATAGCCTTATGAATTATGATGCACCACACTCTATCTTTAGCTTTTACCCATATCAGCACCAAAAACACAATCATAATTGTATGTCTACTTTAAGATCCGATGCTGACTCATCCATCTCTGACTATTCTCTACCTCATTTAAAACTTCAATAAATCGCAGGACTTTTTTTCTCTAGATAGTTTTTATGTTTAAACCCTTAAGTACTTGCTTGAAACTTGAGTTACGTATAGGCTTGTCTTAAGATGTTTTTTGAAATGATACAGATCATTTGGGGCTAAGGATGAGATCTTCTGCTTGTTCCAAGGCTCACTTGACAACCTAGGAAGCTTGAAACAGCAATACGGGCTTGCAAAGAACGCAAACGAGGTTCTCTTGGTCATCGAGGCTTACAAGACTCTCCGTGACAGAGCTCCTTACCCGGCCAACCATGTTGTCGCTCACCTAAGTGGCGATTTCGCCTTTGTGGTCTTTGACAAATCAACCTCCACCCTGTTTGTAGCCTCTGTAAGTTCTCTTTTTTAACTCTCAGAAACCCTTTTTGTCTGTAAACTAGCCTAGTTAGATACAATTCGGTGGTAACAATCGGTTTTCATTTGCTGCAGGACCAAGTTGGTAAGGTTCCATTGTATTGGGGAATCACAGCTGATGGGTACGTGGCATTTGCTGATGATATTGAGTTGCTAAAAGGTGCTTGTGGCAAGTCTCTTGCTTCTTTCCCTCAAGGTTCGTTTTTCACTCTTTAAGTTCAAGATTTTGGGGGGCATTGCAAGGTCATGAGTTGAAGCAATTTCGATATTTAATGGTTGTGCATGCGTGCCTTGCAGGCTGTTATTACTCGACGGCGTTAGGTGGACTTAGGAGCTTTGAGAACCCTAAGAACAAGATCACTGCCATTCCTGCTAAGGAGGAAGAAATTTGGGGAGCCACCTTCAAGGTGATTGATTCCTCTAAAACAAATCAGATTTATTATTGTTTATTTTTCAGCAACAACAAAACAGGTTCATAACACAAACTTTGGTGATGGAACAGGTGGAAGGAGCAACAGTTCTTGCAGATTGAGAGTGAACGTGAGTAAAAAGAAAAAACAAGTTCCATGTCTCGTAAATCTCGAACTGTAACAGCAAAAAAAAAAAATAATGACGTAGGAAAAAACAAAAAGCTGTTCTAAGAGTTCTGTAAGCTATCAATGGTTGGTGTTGATGTGTGTAGTAGCGTTGTATCCTGTCTTATGCTCCTTTGTACAGTCCGTGTCTATCTTCTGCTGTTTTTAGTGTCTTCTACCTAATAAGTTATGTCTCTGAAACCTTTCTTGATCCTTTTGTCTGTGTTCATTAACTGTTTCTCTAGTAAAAATCTTACAATTCTCAATTTCTTTACATGGATCTGTAAGAAGTAATATTGACACTGGCAAAGAAAGGGGTTGGAGCATCGAGTCATAATCTTTTATTTCGTAATCACAGCATTCGGGTATTATTATACAGAAACAACAGTGGTGAGGAAACTAGACACGAGAATCAAAACAGGAACAGCTTCTGAAGCTTCACGTAGACAGTACGAAGATGTAGTAGTAGAAGCCAAGACAACTCTAGTTCATGTGTTGTGTTCTGATTAAGATGCAGGACAGATATCCTCCAAACTGTCGGAAAATAAAACAGATAAACATAATGATCGAGACAAAAGCATTTTTGTGAATTCTCTGATGTGGCAGTTTCAGTAAGATAGAAATTCATACCTCTCCCCCAAACATTCAATAATGTCGCTTGTTAGAGTTGATCTCTTATGTTTTGTAAAAGCCAGAGATGCGGCTTTTCTCAGCAGGCCAGATGCAGCTATGCATCCCAAGATGGCTGGATTCTCTGAGGGACTGAAATGCTTTGGTTTTAGAAACGCTTTGTTCAACATTGATCAATGATTGAACAAGAAAATAATTTAGAAAACTTCGTACAGAGCAAATAGGTATCTTACCTTTCAGGACCTGATTTAAGCTGTTGTGCCCATGACAAAAACACTGCAACACTAGATGAAACCAAATCCATGTAGGTGACTATTAGTGGCTACAAAAGTTCACTGTTGACCCAAGCAATCTAATGTACTGGATAAAAGATTTGTGTACTCACCCCCCAGAGAGTATATCGCCTTGTCCACCGCAGCGCCTTGGCGAACCATATATGCTCACTGATTTTACTGTATAAAATAGACATAATCACACCTGGCGTTCTCAACGTTCTCTAACTGAAAGAGAAAAAAGATATGAAAATTTTTCTCAACCTGTCTTCCCATTGCTTATAAGATCAGATTTCCCTTTCCTTAGAATCGTCACGCCACCAATCCTAAGTGACAAAGGCGTCAAAATTATTATCATCAAACACCAAAATGAGAGCCTTGGGGATATGTGGAGATACTCTAGATGATTTGTGGAGACTTTAAGATTCTAACTCTTTCTTTCTGGATATGTGAAGTGAGTTTTGTACTTACTGTTTGGCCAGAGAACGTAGCTGATCTTCAGCATTCTGTTCATCTACTTCACAATTAAGCACTTTTTGAACTAGACGTTTATACTCGTTCACATTTGGGGTTAAGACAGCCAGCGGATAGCTGTTGACAAGATCAATGGAATTTGTTACAAGAAACAGCCCGTCCTGCAGAATCAGCATCAAACAATCCAAAAGATTTGGGGATAAGAAGACAGCCAATTGATCCAATTTTTACACTTTATATCACTGCTTACCCCATCTACAACAAAAGGAACATTGGATTTTCTGGCAAGAAGCATGATTTTACTCACACATTCCTGAAAAATACAAAGTCAAAACTAGTAAGTCCATCGCCAAAGCATTGACAAATCAAATTCTGTAATGTGATAAAGCGGTGGCAGAGGAATCTGTACCAGGAGAAATGGATCCCTTCCCAAACCAGGACCAATCACAAGACAATCAAATCTTTCCATCCATTTATTGACTTCCCCGAGTACTTTCTCTTGAACTGTTCTTTGATCTTCCTCACTGAGTTGACTACATCCAGAATACAAAATATAAAGATTACGAAGATGGAGCTTGTACGAACAGCTACCGAATGAAATTCACACAGTAGAAGTAGCCTACACCGTTGGCAGGAGAATTCACCTCATGCTGTACGATTCCTCAAGAACAGGGTGAACTATAAGCTCAGGACTATAGCTCTTTATAACAGGAGCTGCGTCTTTCGTGCAGAAGACATGAGACAAATCAGCACCCTACAATTATGGACAAGAACGAAACCAGTCCTTCACTATTGTGTACGGAGTAACTTAAACCAAAGCTGAATAGAAAAGAAGCTGCGATGGCTAATAGAACGAAACTACTGACAATTTTTAAAGCTGAAATGGCAGCAAAGTATGGAGCTCCTGTGTATTCACGACAGCCTCCAATCACAGCTATCTTCCCTGACACTCATCAAATTTTCAAAACATTAAAGGAACCTAAAAGACTCAAACTTTGAATCCTTACAGTTTCGAATTTGGTTAATCGCAGATCACACACAATTGAATACCCCAAACACATAACCCAATAACAATTAAGTAGAGACAAATGAGAGTACTAACCAGCTTGGCCTTTGTGTCGTTTGGGATCAAGCGATGGCGTCACGGTTCTAAGGACACTCTCAGCGTCGGCCTCGGATGTGGAACTCATTGCTCTGATGAGCTTGGGGCGATGGATTGGTGACCCACAAAGCGCTCGTACCAAAAACTGTTGCCTTCTGAGCGCACTTGAAGAAGAAGAAGACGGTAAGTGCGAAGTCGTCAATCGTCCCAAACCAATGACACCATGTTTCACCAACATTTAGATTCTCGTTGATTCTACAGAACCCACCGCTTCCGATACAGCACTCAGAAACGAACCCTCTGTTTGGCACGGAGGGTCTTATATAATTTTATAGAGAAGGGAAAGAACAAAAAAAAGCAGACCTTTTTCAGAATCGGAGGTTTAGAGAGAGGGAAGAAGATGAAGCGGACGGTGATGGACAACGCGATTCGATCATCGGTGGTGGTGTTGGGATCACTGGCCTTTGGTTACTTGTCACTGGAACTTGGATACAAGCCTTTCCTTGAAAAGGCTGAAGAATACGAAAGATCTCTTCAGTCTTCTCAACAACATGTACAACAAGGTTTTGTATGCTCTCCCTCTCAATCACTCTGCTTCAGTTTCGTTTCAAAAGAGAGAGATGTATGCTGTGAATGATTGATTGGTTAGTTGATGATCCATTAGAATTTGCAAGTTATCAATGTTGGCTTGAACTATCTCATGATGCGTTAGATTAGAGACTTGTGAAAATCCCAATCCCAATCTGGATTTTGGTATTTCAAAATCAGTTATTGTTCTGATTCAAGGGAATAATTTCCAATATCTAATCTTAGTTTTTGAGAATTGAGATTAATTTCAAAAGAAAGTTTTATTAGCTCTCTTGGAAAACTTTTTCTCCTTCAGTTTGTTTCCAAATAGCGAGTCTCGTCATCATGTTTTTAGTCATTGACTCTTAAATGGACTCCATGGTCTATTGGAAGCTCTGAAGTTCACTATGTTTTTCTTACTCTTTGATATTGTAGATGAACAAGAAGAAGAAGCTAGGTGGGACAATAGCAATATAGAGGGATGGGAGGAGAAAAGGTAGTCGCTTTATTGATGTCAATGACAGAGACAGACCTATGATTCTGTAAGGAACAACCTTGTGGCAACATGCTTCTTTGTTTTCTTAATCTCGGATCAAACCTTGAGATCATTTTGTAACTATCAACCACTTCCTCTTTTTTTATCAATCACCATGTCAGACTAGTCGAAATTGTCAAAATCTTTTGTTGAAGTTACTAGCAATTTTGAAACTGTGCTGTAAGAACCTGGCTTATCTGATGCAAACTGTGAACTCAATTACCAGATTGTGGTTCTACATGGTCCCTAAGTAGATCTGCTTTTACAACGATTGGCTCTTGCATAGACTGGCGTTTGCAAATCACAAACGCAGACCAGTGAAACTGCTCTCTCAATCAAAAGTTCATTGGCTGAACTTGTAGCTGGAAGTAATAAAGTAAACGAGATAATTACTAGATCCTTTCTCACATACTGCTACAGTGCTACTACGTCTTTAGAGTTGGACCAAATCATTAAAAATCATTAGTTAAACAAATAAATGGTAATCTGATCTTGGCCGGTACGCAACCTCTTCTCGGTTATCACTCTCTGACTTGCATTGAATCTTGTCCCTAGACAAAATAACCATGTGATGTGTTCATCCTACAAATCTCCGGCAAGGACGGCTTCGAGTCGGAGCTTCGTGCTTCGTTAATCTAAAATTTACTCTTCTTTAATCATATCACAAGATTCCCATCTGTTTCCCAAATTCTATTTTATTCAGTCTACCAAACCATTAGTATAACCCAAATCACATATCTGGACTAAAACAAAACGCTAATTTCGGTGAATGATATCAAAACGCATTAACCGCTTTAATTGCGCACTAAAAAGTAAAAGCGACGCCGTCTTAAGCCCCACCACGATCACTACTTAAGCCACGCGCCATGATCGCGCGTATGCCATCTTTTGGATCTACGGGACCCCGCCAGTTAAAAGGACCCACGATTCACATTTCACACAACACACTCTCCAAGTCTCTCTCCCTTTTACGAAACAAGACGGTCAAGAAATAAAGTTGAGACTTGTTTATAGATTTGAAAACCGAGCTAATTACACACCTTTGGATTCCAAGCAGAGCTGCTTCTTTCAGCTTACACTCTTTGTCTTGTTACTCATTTCATTTCGTTTTGATATCTTTTAGAGAGCCAGAAGAAGAAGTGTAGAAAAAGAAGAATCTACTGAGAGAATAAGAAAAGTCTTGAGCTTTTGCAGTTTCTTAATCAGATGTCGAAGAACCATTCATCTGTGGAAGAGGATGAAGCCATGCCGCCAATATCGGAAGTAGTAAAGAGATTCAAGCGTTTAAGGGTCGTGTTCGAGCCATCTCTAGGAGTCTTGGGTTTCTTCTTGGTGGGTTTGTGTTTAGTCTTCAGCTTCTTCTACCTCGATTACAGAACCGTGGCTAATACTAAAAGCCGTGACTTTTCGGATCAATCGGAGAGATTCCTTTGGCTCAAGGAGCTCGATGGGTTTGTAGAGAACAACACCAAAGTTGGGTTTCTTGAAGAGAGTGGGAATGCTTGTAATGTGTTCGATGGGAAATGGGTTTGGGATGAATCGTATCCGTTGTATCAGTCCAAAGATTGCACCTTTCTTGACGATGGATTCAGATGCACTGAGTTTGGCAGACCTGATTTGTTCTATACTAAGTGGAGATGGCAACCTAATCATTGTGATTTGCCCAGGTAAATGTTTCTTTTTCCTTTCAAGAATATGTGGGAAAGTGAGGGGACTAAACAAAACGGTGCTTTTTTGTTTGATGTTCTTTACTGTTTCTGCATTTTTCTCGGTAGCCGAAAGAGTTTGCTACAGATTCTCAAGTCGCTTTCAGTATTTTTTGGTGTTTTGTTGTCATATCTGAATTTCTTGTCCTGCGTGTTCATTGTGATGTCATCGAAGATTTGTATTATATGAACCCGTGAGACACATGAGCATGGATCCAAGGAACTTGTATAGAACTTAGTTTTGCCTTAAGAGATTGTGTGGGATTAGAAATGTTATGTTTAGGATTAGTAAATGTTTCTTTGCGGTTACTTAAGCTAACTCATTTTGTTAAAAAATGGATCAGATTTGATGCGAAGCTGATGCTGGAGAAGCTAAGAAACAAGCGGCTAGTGTTTGTAGGAGACTCAATCGGAAGAAACCAATGGGAGTCTCTACTTTGTATGCTAGCTTCTGCAATCAGGAACAAGAACTTGGTTTACGAAGTGAACAATAGACCCATCACAAAGCACATGGGCTTCTTTGTGTTCAGGTTTCATGACTACAATTGCACTGTTGAATACTATAGAGCACCGTTTTTGGTTCTCCAAAGCCGTTCACCTAAAGGATCACCAGAAAAGGTTAAGACAACTCTTAAACTGGAGACTATGGATTGGACTGCTGACAAGTGGAGAGACGCTGATATTTTAGTGTTTAACACGGGTCATTGGTGGAACTATGAGAAAACTATTCGCGGGTTAGCTTCTTTCTTCTTGTTAACATTCTCACAACTGATCAGATTTGACTTTTTCCCTGACTGTATTTGGATTTGTGACTGCGCAGAGGTTGTTACTTCCAAGTAGGAGAAAAAGTGAAAATGAGAATGAAGATAGAGCACGCACATAAACGAGCAGTGAAGACTGTTGTGAAATGGATACAAGAAGAGGTTAATCCAAACAAGACACAGGTCTTCTTTCGCTCATTTGCCCCTGTGCATTTCAGGTTTGTCACGCATATTTACAAAACAAGTACAAAACAAGAATCTTGGATCAATCTCAAACTTTCATTTAATTGCTGCATTTCTTTATTCAGGGGAGGAGATTGGAGAACAGGGGGAACATGTCATATGGAGACACTGCCTGATTTTGGAGCCACTCTGGTCCCATCAGAGACATGGGAACATATGAAGCTCCTTCAAGATGTCTTGTCATCATCTCTTTACAACTCGAAAAGATCAGAGACAGTTAAGCTAAAAGTGTTGAACATAACAGCCATGGCTGCTCAAAGAAACGATGGCCATCCATCACTGTTCTACTTGGGGTCAGGTGGTCCTGCGCCGGTCCACAGGCAAGACTGCAGCCATTGGTGTCTTCCCGGAGTTCCTGATTCATGGAATGAGCTTCTTTATGCATATATTCTTAAGCACGAAGGCTATAAAAGATCAAACAGTGGCGATACAGACAACTTTACATAACATCTTTGGTAAGCAGCTTGTTCCTGCTCACTAGAAGAGGCTGAGCTCAAGGTTTTAAACGGCTCAGATTTTGATTGGGTGATTAGGTTGAATGGGTGGGGAATATCAAAAATGTAATTACTACTTAGGTTAAGCATCTTTGGTTGTAAAGATAAATCTCATATTATTCTATACAATGATTTTTGGACTATTTTTTTCTCTCCAAGAAGTGATATTGTATACAAAGCATATAGAATTGGTAATAAATAGAATCATCAAATGTAAGATCGGAAGGTAAAATCTTCAAATCAATCTGTTGGACTCAACGTGAAAATATGGCACTGTGGTGATGATGTTGGTGATGGTGATGATGATGATGGTGATGGTGATGATGATGATGTTGTTTGACCGGTTCGCCCTTTTCAACGTTAACTAGTTTCGTCTCCATCTCATCGTGATCGGTGCAACCGGCGAGGACGACACAAATTGCCAGAAGCGCAACCACACAACCTATGCTTGTAAGAACAATAAAAATAGTTTCCATTACTATGATAATGTTTCTCTGTGTTTTTGTTTTTGGCGTCTAAAGAGAGAGTAGGGTTTATAAACAAACGCTTCGACATATAGGTTAATGGGAATCCGAGTTTTTATTACCATTTTTGGAGAGTAATTAATTTGGAAATTTGTTTAACTAATATAAAAACAAATCTTTAAATTGGTCAAAATAAAATAATTTAAGAACAGTAAGATATATAATTAGGAGATTATGTGATTAGTTGGCACTTCTGATACTGGAGAGATGCAAAGGAGACAAAGAAGGTGAGATGAAGGAATCGAACTCTAGGGATATAGTACATCATTTTTCACCACTACACTATAGACCAAATTTTATGCATATCTTAACACATTGGTTTGACCTTTCACACAGTCAAAAGACATGTGACCGTCACATGACTAAAACTTAATCGTAACTATATTTTTAATCATAACCGAACCCTTTCTCGACCGTAACCGTATAAAAAAGATACAACTTGTAACCATACAAATTAATCAATTACATTTATTAACGGTAACCATTATTAACCGTAACCATATTAAAACAATCGGTTAATCGTACTGTTAAATGCATAATTAGTCGTAGGATTAAATTTTTGTAAAATAAATTATTTCATTGAAATAGTGTTTCAAATGGCTTAATGTGTTAACTAGTAAATCTAGTCTGCTCTATTACTCATTTAGGTTAATTAAATAAATAAACAATGTTTTTATCAGATTATTTGTAGATTCCTAACTATTAATTTAATTATGTGTAGGTTTGTTTGATTAAACAAAACTCATTTATTTAACTAATTTACTATAAATATTTGAACTATATAATTAAATATATTTCATATTGTAAATAAATATCATTTGAATATATCATCATTAAAAACTATTATAAAAGTAAACAATATAAAATTTCAACTATGATGTAAACTATATCATAATCATCAAATAAGCGCAACCGTATTGAAACATTGTGTGTGCCTCGAGTGACATGTTGATTACGGATCGTTACTTGATCTCCTTACTCGATCCTTCACTCGATCAATATGGTCGAATGACGTGCATGTTTTTCTTCATTCTTCCTTGTCCCTTCATCGTCTTACTCGATAGTGAATCTCGAATGACATTCTTCATTCTCTCCGTTTTGGTTGGTCACTCGATTTACTAACTTGGTAGTGTCGGTCGAGTGATATGCATGATTTTGTTTTAGCTCACAAATTCTTTATATAACTGAAAGAAACTCTAGTATGCATAATGTATGCAAGACATATGGATGTATGCAAAACATGCACAATATCATAAAAATAATATAAATTAATGAATGAACGAAGTTAAATAAATGATAAATGTATGTTTAAAAATGGAAAATATAAATATAAAAAAGCAATATGAAGTGATTGGTAATGCCACACATTATGCACAAGTTTATATAATCCACTAAATACAATCCTAACTGAAAAGAGATCGAAAGTTTAAAGCTAACTGGTGATTCCACTACAAACAACAACATCCTCGTTAAGGTTTGTCTGTATCATTGGGTTACATGTTACTATGTTTAGGCCTAACCGGATAGTGTAAATTTTATGGAAAACGTGTTTCCATATATAATAGATTCGAGTTGATGACAAAATATATATATATATATATATACAATATAATAGATTCGAGCGCACGCACGCACACCGTCTATTAGTTACATCTTTATAATTCTTGGTGGTAAACTATAAAAAGCCTTGGAGTTTACCAAAAAATACTATAAAAGCCTTGGAAAACTTTGTGAGGTGTCATATTTTCTAAATTTTTATCTAAATTATATAAAACTTAATATTTTACGAAAAAGATATCTCATTATCCTTAAGCTGCTCTTCTCGGTAATATTTTACGAAAAATATATCTCATTTTCCTTAGGAACTTTTAGACAGTAATTAAGATAATTTAAATTAGAGTTTTGCTCTAAATGATAAAAAAATACCATTTTAGAACTAATTAATATAATTTAATTGGAGATTTTTGATTAAAAGTAATCAAAATCTTAGATGTATAGTCAATATAATCCAATACTAATAAGATATATTTTACTTAATCTATTACAAGGTCTTATGAAATAAACAAAACAGCTTATATAGATTTTTTTTGGTATGAGTAAAAAGGATAAAATATAGCCAATTTATCTAAATAAAACGTGATTTTTCTAACTAATCCAACCGTTCTACAATTCAGGGATCAGACTTCATATCCCAAATATTTGTTACGGTTTTATTTGTCCAATTAAGGTCAAAATCCAAATGGATGCTTGTGTGTAATCGAAGGAGTAAAAAATAAAAATCAAGTGATTGGTAAATGCCACACACTATATATGAACAAGTTTATATAACTATTGATTTCACTACCAAAACAAAAAAAAACATCCTCATTAAAGTTCGTCTGTATTATTATTGGGTTACTAAGTTTAAGCCTAACCGGGTGGTGAACACATTACGAAAACGTTTACGAAAAAATGAACACTTTACTTTTGGATTTTAGAGAGATTTTCAGATTTCTGAGACCAGAACCTAGCCTTGGAGCCAGGTTTGGTACATGTCAAATTTTTGAGTTGACTTGCGATTCTTTTAACTTACACCCTTCACTTTTTTTTCTGTGTCATTGTTCTATTTTCTGGTGTGAAATCATAGGAAAATGAAGACATACTTACTGATTGTGATCTTTGTTTTGGGTCGATGTGTCACCCATCTAGGAGTACGTGAATTTACTACGTGAAACTTTAGTATGCAGAATATATGCAGAATATATGCAAAACATATGTAAAACATATGCAAAACATATGCAAAACATATGTAAAACAAAAGATGAGTGAACGAAGATGCATAAAACAAAACATATGCAAAGATATGTAAGTATACAAAAGATGCAAAAGACACTAAGAATGATGCGATTTAATGAGTGAACGAAGATAATAAAATGAAAAAATATATTAAGACCCATATACTTTATTTTAGTGTGAAAATATACCCTAAAATGTAAATAAATATGTAATATAAAAGTAAAAAATAATTTAAATATATTAATTAAAAAGCCCCAATTTTTTTATATATTTTTTGCCCTAAGGCTGTTTTTATCGTAGAGCCGGAAATTTCAGTTTTCTTTACTTCTCTTTTTTGTGTTTTTTGTTTGTATCTACATGCATCTACGCAAATATGAATATAGTTTGATTGTAATTTTGTCTTTCTTTTTGTCCGAAGAGAGCCTTGACAGAGATGTGATTGACTATATCAACCGGCATTTAGTCACCCGCTCCTGAAAACACATACCATTCAGGTCTTTTTTATCACCTCATCTCTGTTGGAAGGTATGGACTATGGAGGTTGAAGACGAGCAACGAGCTGCCAATCAAGAAAGCTCGCTTTCATCCATGGAACATGATCTTAATCGCACTAGCGCTTTGACTACCAAACAGGTTCTTATTTTTTTTGATCAACTTTTTTTTTTGCGTTTATGATCTTCTTATGCTAATGTATCTAATTTGCTCTTCATGAAAACAGAGATCCTATGGAGTTGCGAGATGTTATTCAGCAGGCTTGACCTGTACACTATTAGTAAGTACAACTCTTTATCCATGTGAAAGTTCAATATTTTGAATCGTTTTACCCTTTAAAACTTGCTTTAGCCCACTTGAGATATATATATTTGATCTCTTACATGTTTGACAATGCCTAGAGCCACTAACACACCAACGAATTTTATAACTTATAAAGAACCAAAAACAAATTCTATCTTGATATGTATGAATGTATCATTTATGTCTTTCTTTTTCTTCTTGGCGTGGCGTCTATGAGATTATTTATTTAGGCAAAATAAATTTTGGGAGATTAGTAAGTGGGTAACAGGGTTAATGAATCCGCTGGTGGTAAAAATATCAATTAATTTGTAAAAATGATTCTAACCAATTTTGGACAAATAACTAAGACAATATACATAAATGGAAAACTGGCTAAGATAATGTTAAAAAGCTTTAAAGTAGTCAAAATTATCCACAAACAAAAATCTAGTAAGCTAGATTTGCTAAACTGGCAAAAATGTCTTTTAAATGTCCAAATTAAACCAAGGGATTAATTAATGAAGATCTAGATAAAATATGTGCTTTTTCCAAATATTATATATTTTTGGGCCGAGCCCATTATTGACCCAATAACTATAAGGGTCGGTTCAAAGAAAAGGACATGTCTCGGAGCTGTGTGGCAGTGTGTCGGCTTTTGAGTCTTCGAGCTTCTCTCCTCCGTGATCAATCTCCGTGAATCGCCATTTTCTCTCTCTCTCTCTCTCTCTCTCTCTCTATCTCTTCGGTTTCAATGGATGCTGTCGATGTTAGTAAGTCTAGAGACCTCGACAAGCTTCTTCTCCGTCATGGGAATCTAGTTGACCCCGGCTTCTCTCCCGGACCCGACGTAAACGCCTTTTTCTCAATCGCTTCATCAGTTGTTCTGTAATTTTGTTTTTTCAATCGATTTTGTGCGTTATCTGAGCTTTTTTTTTTGTTGGTATACAGCTGAGGGATGACATAAGGGAATATGTGAAAATCTTGGTAGTTGGTGCGGGTGGATTGGGTTGTGAGCTGCTCAAGGACTTGGCTCTTTCGGGTTTTCGTAATCTCGATGTGATTGATATGGACCGTATCGAGGTTACTAATCTCAATCGTCAGTTTCTGTTCAGGCAATTTCTCCTTCTTTGTCTCTTTTGGATTACCACTAGAAACCCTCACAATTGAAATTTGCTTGACCATATGTTCCTTGTGTCTGGTGTTCTCAGTAAGATTTGTGAACTTGTTAGCTTTGTTTCTCTGGGGAATTGATAGTTGCACGATTGTTTGGTTGATAATGTTGGTGTCTTGTAATAGACTTGAAGACGTGGGAAAGCCTAAGGCAGAGGTGGCAGCAAAGCGTGTCATGGAGAGAGTGAGCGGGGTGGAGATTGTGCCGCATTTTTCACGTATAGAAGATAAGGAGATTGAGTTTTATAACGATTTTAATATCATTGCCCTCGGTCTTGATTCAATCGAAGCTCGGAAATATATCAACGGGGTAGCTTGTGGGTTTCTTGGTATGGAAAGTCTTAAACGTGAAACAGTCAAACCAGACAATTCTTTTTATCTCTCGGCTTTTTAAGTTCTCTATCTGTTCATTTGCTTGTGAAATGCAGAGTATAATGATGATGATACTCCGAAAAGTCAAACAATCAAGCCGATGGTAGATGGGGGAACTGAAGGTTTCAAGGGTCATGCTAGAGTTATAATGCCTGGAGTTACACCCTGTTTTGAGTGCACAATTTGGCTTTTCCCACCTCAAGTGAAGTTTCCTCTCTGCACTCTTGCAGAAACCCCTAGGAATGCAGCTCATTGCATTGAATATGCTCATCTAATTAAGTGGGATGAGGTATGTTTCTATTGTGTAGCTCTCTGAAAGAGACTCTTCTTTCCATGCGAGTATGTATTTGGTTTAGTCATGGTGTAGTTGATTCTTCCTGTAGGTTCATAAAGGAAAATCCTTTGACCCTGATGTGCCAGAACATATGCAGTGGGTCTATGATGAGGTTGGTCATTCTTTTGCTTAGTTATGTTTTGGGTTTTAATTTGAAGGGATAATCTCAAGTTTTCCATTCTCTTCACAGGCTATCAGGAGAGCTGAGCTTTTTGGAATTCCGGGTGTCACATACTCTCTCACTCAAGTATGTAACCATTCTCATTTTTTTATGTCTCTTCACTTTCTAAAATCTTCCAGTTATGAACTAAAATATGTAACTGTTTTACCATACTTAAATCCATATGCTATTAGAATTCATGAAGAACTTATGAGAGGATTATTGTTTTATCGTATAGGGTGTGGTTAAAAACATAATACCGGCGATTGCTTCCACCAACGCAATTATATCATCAGCTTGTGCGCTTGAAACCTTGAAGATTGTGTCTGGATGCAGCAAAACACTTACAAATTATCTGGCGTACGGTTTATTTCTTCCTTTCTGCCTTACTTGCTAATGTTCAGAGTACATCTTTTCTACTTCAAGTTAAACATAGGAATTTGCAAAGAATTGAATTTTATCCTCAAGCAATTTTTTCATTTTCACAAGGTATAACGGCGGAGAGGGTCTTTACACTAAAGTGACAGATTTCCCGAGGGTCAATGACTGTCTTGTATGTGGTCCGGGCATTCTTATTGAGCTGGACACCTCAGTCACTTTATCAAAGGTCCGTCCCCTCGCTTTATCATCTCATCTTCTTTGTAATACCGATTATTCTTGATTTTCTTACCCATTTACTGCGTAATTCATGCTAAATTATTTCTCTTCTGCTATCTCCCATTGATGCATTTACTTTCACCCCTGCGTAGATGCTTGGATGATATTTTCTTTAGTCTTTTCGCCTTTTGCAGGATTTTCTGACCTTTTAGCTACGTATATCTTAACTTACTTGTTTTAAAGAATGCGGGTTGTTTGTCCATTTAAATGCGGTGTCTCAATTCTTTACTATTTCTTCATGTTTTTTACCTCCTAGTTCATTGAGATGCTTGAAGAACATCCAAAGCTTCTATTGTCCAAAGCAAGTGTTATACACGGCAACGGCAATCTCTACATGCAGGCACCTCCTGTTCTTGAAGAAATGCTCAGAGGAAACCTAAGCAAGCCGCTCTATGACCTCATGGGAAGAGTCCAGAAGGATACTATCCATGTGTCTGGGACATCTCTCCTGAACGAACAAAAACAGTCGTTCTCAACAAAGCTAAGGGTTCTTTTCAAAGGAGCTGATGGTGTTGCAGACATGGATACAGCCATTGGAGCATAAAACCCGATAGAAAAACTCTTTGATAACAGCTTAGATCCCTATTAAGAGATAATTCAGTTGACTTGTCTGGTTCGTATTTTTGGTCCTTATTTTTTGTTTGTTTGTCGTTTATATCTGTGATAGCAGAATTTTACTGCGCGATGAAAGAAAAGCTATTCCAAACAGATGGGTTTATATGATTGTTCTTAACCTCGAAGATGTGACCTTCCATGACAAGAAAAAGTTTAGAGCCTTAAAAAAAGTTGATCTTGTGTCTTGAGTGATCATGAATTCAAGATTCTTACTTGGTGTTGAATATTCGAATTTAACATTGACAGAAATGTTTGATTTTAACCAGCCGTTAAGAGTACAAACGTCACTCGCAAAGACAAGACAATAGTTTGCGTGCCCCTTGGTGCATTTCATCGCTTACACTTGTTGTATAATTTCTTTTGGTTCAAACTTATCTTTTCATTTTATCTTCATCCGTTTGTGGCTATACGTGCTTGCACCTTTCTTTTCATATGATCTTAAGAGACTTTAAGCTACTCTTTTGAAACGTAGTATGGGTGTGGAGATAAGGTTGTTTCTACGACCTCTTTCATCTTTGAAAGGTCAAGAGTTCGAAACATGCAAATTAAATTATCGAAGACTAACAAAATGAATAACCATCATATTTTTTTTTATACAATACACAATTGTGTTTTAAGTATAAAAACATAGACCATCAAGCTAAAACATAGACCAAGAAGCTTCATTTGGTAAATCGTTTTTTACGAAACTATCAAGTAGGATTGGTGTGTGACCCTACTTCACTCAAAACACTATCCCCAAACCATATCATATCAAGTAAGTTAAGATTTTCTCTCTCTTTCTCTCTCCGAAATCCAAATTGATCATTGTCTTTTCCTCAAATGCCCACCACAGACTGTCTGTCTTCGGATGTGGCTGTTCTAGGATCTTATAGCCATAACAAAGATTTCCTTAGACCCTATCAAAAGATAAGTGTGTCTTTTTTTTGCCAAATATCCTCATAAGTAATGTAAACCAACAATAAGTTAGTGTAACTAAATGAGTATTATTGATTGGTTTAGTTCTTAAAGCTATCAAAGTTTATGTTAAAGGTAATTAGAAACATAGTGGATATGGGTTGTGTTTCACAACTTGTGTATGAAGTTTGATTCTATCTTTTTTTTTTTTTAAATGTAAAACAACTGGATAACATCAATGCACAACCTCCTTCTGTCCTTCATGTTGATGTGTTTGAGTGGGGACTTAGCCAGATTAGATTTACAATGTTAAAATAATAACCTCTTTCTCTTCTTTGGACCCACTCTCCCACCCACATGCTCTTCTCTCTTTCTCTCTAAATGCCAACTCTGTCTTGCCTATTTATTTGACTCTTTCAACATTACCTCGAACTCCACTTGAAGCAAACCAAAAACATAAATAACATAAAAGACTTTTGTTTCTCTACAGGAACAACAAAGTCTTGAGACTCTTGGAAGCTAAGATACATGGCTATGGAGTTAGAGCTTGATGATGATGTCTTCTTTGCAGACATAAGCAAACAGATCTCTCTTCTCATCATGGATGAAGATGAACAGCTAAACTCTGTTTCTCTTTCCTCCTCCTCCCCATCTCTCTCATTTCAGGTATGTTATTCTGGTCCACACAAATTTATGCTTCTCTCTCTATATATGCTTCTCTCTCCCTCTCTAACTGTGTTTCTTGAATTTTTGTGTGGGAACAGGGTATGTTCAGAGGAGGCTACCAAACGGCTGCTCCATATATGTACCATCAAGAACAGAGCAAAGGGACTGGTGTGTTCATCCCTAAATCTTCTCAGCCAAGAAGAAGACCTCATCATCATCAGAAGCAAGGTAGGTATAGTTCCTTCAACGCCAAGCAACAACACTCTCTTCAACAAAACAGACAAGAGTATCAGCAGCAGAATCAGGAGAACTCAAGAAGTACTCTCACCACTCACAACAACAAGAGCAACATGAACAATAGTGTCCATGCTTCTATCCCAAGAAGAGCCTACAGAGATGCATCATCTATCTACACTTGATTAATTCTAAAAGATTCATGGTTCAGTGTGATCAATATTCTTATAGTTAGATGCATAAGATTTATTTGTTTGTAAATCAGGGAATAATAAAAAGGGGGTTTGTATAAGGAAGGTCTTGGAGATATATATGTTCCAAGTTCGTTCTTGGTTTTTTTTTTGTTTTAATCACATATGTATGATATGTAACTCTTTTCTTGTCATCATTTTAGAGATTGACTGACTTATATTCTCCAATTGTAATCTTCTTCTTTTTTAAGGATGGGATTAAAATTTTTAAAGAATGTGATTACAACACAAGATTGATATAGAGAGAGGAATGTGTAAAGACAAGCACCATGTGGGAATGAGCAAATGTTCCATGTCTCTCTCCAATCAATCAATATCTCTTAAGGGACATCACAGACGAGTTTGCCACACTGTCTGAATCATATATATAAAAAAGAAAGAGAAAGAGAGAAGAAAGTCAGATCTACTACGAGGTCCAAAAGATTGTCACAAGCTCACACACCTTGTGTGTTGTGTCCCTCCCTGCTGCCACTCACATGCCCATCTTTCTTTGCCATTATTAAAAGTAAAAAGGTCTCCCTCATTCTTTATTTCTATTTAGAGCAAAATTATATGATGATGAAGCTTTCCATAAAAACCACTTGTTTTTTTTCACAATATATATATCACATGAATCCCTTTCTTCTTAAATAAATCCAAAGAAAAACAAAACAAAAAATTACAAATACATAAAAAAATTTATATAGTTAGCTCACTCATAGACAGTGTGATAAACATAGTTTATGTAAAAGATTAATCAAACTTCTAACGCAAGATCAATAAGTTACTTTATATACATCAACTAACAAACACATGAGAGCACCAACGTGAGTTTTCTTTCTTTACAATTACAACGAAATAACTAGTCTACATACTCAAACTTGAGAGAAATATAGTTAAAAATGAATAAAATTGATTTAAGGATGGTATTAAAAATATATTTTTTTATTAGATTTCCTAAGATACATGTAATTTAACAACAACCAACCCTTTGGGACAAAAAAAAATTAGAAAAAATACAAATAGTATCGATTGAAGATTCCTTTACAACATTTTTGTTGTTTATTGCAATATTCATTTTTTAATTCATAATTTAAGTTATAGTTTGGCGGTGGAAATAATACAAGTAAATTTATTTTCGTTACGTAACAGTGTAATACAGAAATATTAAAATATTTCGGTCATAATTGAGAGTTTTTAATTTTATTTAAAACACACATTAGTTAATTTTAATTTGTTTGTTATGTGATTCCTAATCATCTTTCGATGAGTAATAATAGTGTGAAGTGAAGAGTTTGGTCAATGGCGGCAATTTCCACTCTCTTCCTCTTCTTCATCATCTTCCTCGTCTCTCTTCTCATCATCTTAGCTTTGATCGTTCGCCCAAGATCCGTCAAGATCCCTATCAAATCTCGCCATGTCTTCATCACCGGTGGATCAAGCGGCATCGGTCTCGCTCTCGCTCACCGCGCCGTCGCCGAGGGAGCTCGAGTCTCTATCCTCGCCCGCTCAACCGAAAAGCTCGACGAGGCCAGACGATCCATCCAGCTAGCCACCTGCGTCGGGGTCGCCACATTCTCTGCCGACGTTCGCGATTTCGACGCCGTTTCCAAGGCGGTTGATGAATCGGGGCCGATCGATGTGTTAATTGTTAACCAAGGTGTGTTTATTGGTAAGGAGCTTGAGAAACAGAGTCACGAGGAGGTTAAGTTCATGATTGATGTCAATCTGGTTGGGAGCTTCAATGTGATTATGGCGGCTTTGCCTGCCATGAAAGCTAGGGAAGGTCGTGGTCCTGCTTCCATTTCTCTCGTTTCCTCTCAAGCCGGCCAGGTTCGCCTCTCTACTGTCGATTCATAGTCTCCTAGTTAGATGAAGGCATTTAGAGATTTATCCATCAGTTTCAGATCACTAGAGAACGTTTTAACTAGCACTCTTGATTAGTCATGTGAAATCCTTTTCATAGTTTTTGCTATCAAGGCAAGTTTCTACTGATTCTGGTCATTTCAAGAATGGAAAAGATAGTTTGCTTTAGCTAGCTTGAGAATTGTGCGTTTAAGTTAGACTCGATGCTCTAGTCAGGATTGTTCAGCTTTTGTTCCAAGAATTTGTAGTAACAGTTTGGTGATTGTTGAATTGAATTTTTGAAAAACGCAAGCACTTGTGGAAGTTGAGAGATGCATTTTCTCGGATAAAATTTGTGATGTATCATGTTTTTCACCTTTTCAGGCAGGTATCTACGGTTACACTGCATATTCAGCGAGCAAGTTTGGGCTACAGGGTTTAGCGCAAGCATTGCAGCAAGAAGTTATTTCTGATGACATTCATGTGACTCTCTTGTTTCCTCCTGACACAGATACACCCGGGTATGAAGAGGGTAAGACAGTCCAGAATCTTTTAACTTTTTAAGGATCATTTAGACATCATGGACATGTAGAGTTTAATAAAGAAGTATACCGCATGAAAACTTAAGCTAGGGTCATGGATTGTCATTCAGGCGTCTCATTATACTGATAGATGACTCAGTTGACTTCCAGATTAGTTGCAGTTCCAATTTAGTAAAAAAAATCACTAAGAGTTGTAGACATACTACATAACTGAGTATATATGGTCCTGCGTTACAACAGACATTAGTATCTACTGTGTTACTGTAATCTTGTAGTCTTGTACCATCTGGTGAAAGCTAACAAGAATACTTTTTCATCTACACGGAGCTACTGTCTGTGAGAAACTGACAAAATGTTGCATTAGTTACCAGATAGCATACCGTGATACTTGAAAAAATAGGTAATTTTCTGCTTAGATTTTGAATCTGTGAAATTATTTAGAAAGGAATGCATTTATTCTGTAAGCATTGACAAACTTTAAGAAAATGCTCTTTGTTTTTCTCCTTACAAGGTTATATTCTTGCTCTTCTTTGTCCGATCTTGTATCTTGGTAACTATATATCATGTGAAACTACTAGAATGAACAATTGATCACTGCTATGAGTTATTTGGTTCATATAAAAATTCACATTCATTTTGAAAGATTATTTGCTTTTTCTTGTTTTGGCTCTCTCAGAACAGAAGAAGAGACCGGAGCTTACTTCCATCATAGCGGCATCTTCTGGTTCAATGAAAACAAAGGAAGTGGCAAAGATATGTCTTGATGGTATCAAAGCAGGCAAATTCACAGTGACATGCCATTATATTGGCTTCTTACTATCTATTGCAAGCGCCGGCATGTCCCCTCAGGGATCGTTTTGGGTTGCGTTCATTGAAGTTATGTTCGGTGGTCTAACTAGACTCGTTAGCTTGGTTGTCCAATCGCAATGGTACAAAACCATAGAAAAGTGGAGCACAACAAAAAAAGGAATAAGGAGTTAGCTTAGAGCCATGAAAAATGTAAATGAGTCAGACTTTTGTACAGTGAACAGGTTCATGTTTTGTAGTTACTAGTTCCACTTTGACTTCTGTGTTTGCAATTGAAAACCAACATTAACTCTAATTGAATAACCAACGTTGACTAAAAATATTATTTTAAGATGTTCACAACCAATAGCATTTTAATTAAATTTTGTTTAAAGTAATATTATATTATTGCATTTTATTGGTAGAATATGATAATAATTTGTTACATAAGTCCAATGCTAGAAAAGAGTGAAAGCTCTTAGCATTGGGGGACTAAAATAAGAGAATGAGATTTTCTTAGTTATAGCAACAACATTGAATAGGATCTTGGGGTTTTTGGTTGACACAAGATCCCATCCGATATCCCTGTATTGTACAGTCCACGAAACATTCCCGCGATCCGTATTTGTACTCCACACACATTGTGATGCAATGATCATATGATATTTTGTTCATCTGTGCACCTACACATAAACACAGATATATATATATAAGAATAAATTATCATTGCATATGATCATTATCAGTTCTATATGTTTAGTTATTGCTTTCAAAATCGATCAATGCTAAATGCTAATTGGCATATTAACAACTGCAAAAATTAAAATATACCTGAAGCAGTAACGGTATGGTCGGATAAGGAAACTGCTAATATGACCAAGTGAAAGAAAATCACCGAAGTTTTTGCGATACCCATGATGATAGTTTTTTTTTTTTGTATAAAGTTAGTTGAAAAGATTTATGTTATTTTTAGATCATAGAGAAAGACTCCATTTATTTATATATGACTCTGGTATGGGGGAAATCTCTATTACCCTATTTATCTGATTTTGGTAAAGAACTTTTGACTCTTTTTTTTTTGGTAATAAGAACTTTTGACTTTTATCTGTATGTATTTTGACTATATATGTTGACTATTTAATAAAAACAGATATTTAATTTATGTAAATTTATTAAAGATATGTATAATAATGTACATATATGATCTATAGAACGCCTTTTTTTTTTTTTTTGTCATCCTATAAAACATCCTAAGTGGTTAAGTAAAGTTAAGATACTACCTCAGATTTCTATAAGTTTTTTTAGGATTATAAAGATTATAATTTATGATCAAAGGGTTTCTTTTTCCTCCTCAATTATATGATTTAGCTTGCAAATCAAATCAAATGTTTTGCAGTTTCTAAATGGTTTTTAGTTTTTAGTTTTTGGTTTTTGGTTTTTGGTTTTTGATTTTTTTAGTTTTTGATTTTTGGTATAGATTTTAGTATTACAAAATCTTGAATGGTAATTTGTTTAGTTTATAGATTTTAAATATAACTAGATTTTGACCCGCGGTACACCGCGGGACGATATTCTAAAATGTATTTTTTTATTAATTTTGTTTGGTATATAAGCGTGTACTACTATATTTTGATTGTTAATTATATAATTTAACCCATAGAATATTATATGATAATATTAATATATAATCGTAATTTGATCAAATTAATTAAAATAAGTCTAATATTAAAATAATGAAATGATATTGACATAATATTTTTCCTTTACATAGTATAATTTCATATTTAAAATTTTTGTGAGTTATAATATAGTGGACAACTCGTAAAAATATATATAATCATAATTATGTAAATTATAACCCGCTCCATCACATGACCCGTGATACACAATTATCAATAATACTTTAGAACATCCATTTTTTGTATCGTCTGAGTAATATACATCCGTTTAAAAAAATTCAAATTGCAACATATGCAAAGAAAAATTTATATTTTTATTATGCATAATATAAATTTAAAAGCAAATAAAATCATATAAAGATGTTGGAAAAATATCTGATTTATTAGGGAGAGATTTTAGGAAATTTTAATAAATGTAATAAATAGTGATTTCTAATTTTGCAATTTTATTATGATTTAATTACAAAATTTATCTTAAAGTTTTAATATTTAATCAAATAACAAGAGTTTAATTATGAAAATATTATAAAATAAAAGGGTAGAACACAAAAGGTACTTCAAAAATGTTAATATAGATTATTTATCAAAAAACGTTTTTAAGGTAAGGTATCTAAAATTTTAATTTTGAGTTTTTTTTGGGGGCTGAAAATTTTTTTAACCAAAATATCAAGTAAAGTTTTTGGAATCCACGAAATTTGGTTTTTGGTTTCTATGAACAAATAAGAAAAATCTCTAAAAATCTGGTTTTCCTAGCATTTAGGAAATCTACTTTGATTAAAATCATGAATGACTTACTAACTAGTTTTTGCAAAATCAAAAACCAAAAATTAGTTCAAAATCTGGAGCCATTCATGGCCTTAAGTAAGCAAATAGTAAGTTAGCTTAGATCATCAAACTATATGAACGTTTTATTATGAACCATGAAAATGTATATGAATCAGGCTTTTGTACAGTGAACAAGTTCATGTTTTGAACTACTAGTTCCACTTTGAGACATTGTGTTTGCATTTGTATAAGCAAATTAATTAGACAATGAAGTTGTAAAATAAATTGTGTATCACAAAATTAGTAATAAGCAAATTACTTTATCGGTAAACTGTAAGTAAAAGATAAAAAGAGTAAAAAATCGTTTTTATTAATCTCGTTATCCTTCGTTTCGGACTTTTCCCTTTCGAAAGTGCTCAACAATGGCGACGGCGTCACAGCTTCTCTTTGTTCCTCATCTCGGTCTCTTCCCTAAAGCCTCGCCCTTTCATCCTTCCCTCTTCGCAACACTAAACCCCAGTTTCACAACGAGAGCTCTCAAATCCTCCTCCTCCGCTTCTCGTATTAATCACCTCCAAGCTCTCGTCGACTCTTTCTCTGAAATCGAAAGCAACAGTGCCACTGAAACTACTGCTTTAACTCTACGTCAAATCTGCCAAGCTTTTGTCCCGGAGCATATTTTGCACAGGCAAGCTTCGTTTCACTGCTCTGCTTTGTTTCAGTCCTCAAAAACAAAAATCGAAAATTTGAGTTTTTTTGCTTGATTGAAAAATGGTGTAGAATGGAGGAGATTGGGTTTGTGTTTCCCACAGACATACAAAGAGAAGCTCTACCTACTTTGTTTACAGGCCGTGATTGCATCCTCCATGCTCAAGTCCTTTTTCTTTTCTCTCATCTATATTTTCAATTTATGTTTCTCTCTTTTGATTATCTGTTTTTGTTAATGTTGCTATGTTTTTTTTGGGTAATCTTAGACAGGTTCAGGCAAGACATTGACTTACCTACTACTCATATTCTCTCTTATTAACCCTCAACGATCTTCTGTGCAAGCTGTGATTGTTGTACCCACTCGAGAGCTCGGTATGCAAGTAAGTCTACTACTCATTGATTTTGAATCTTACTTTTTGACTTCATATTTTTGTGATATGCTTTGTAATTTGTTGCCTCTGTTGGGTTTAAGGTTACAAAGGTTGCTCGAATGTTGGCTGCAAAAGCGGATATTGATGTGAAAGGATGTACAGTAATGGCTCTCTTGGATGGAGGGACGCTAAGAAGGCACAAAAGCTGGCTAAAGGTTGGATTTTGATTGTTCGGTTTCTGCGTGTTTGAAGGATTTTAGTCACTTCTTCTTGTGATTAAGTTCAGAAAGTTTAATTTCTTTTCAGGCTGAGCCACCAGCAATTTTGGTTGCTACGGTAGCAAGTTTGTGTCACATGCTGGAAAAACACATCTTTAGACTTGACTCTGTGAGAGTTCTTGTTCTAGATGAGGTAAGAACTTTCTCAACTGTATGTATGTATTGTACTGTTCAGCTTATTCTCCATAAATAATAATTGAGGCTGTTCTGCATATTGAACATCATGCTCAGAACATTTTCTGACCCAGGAATATATGTAAACGGTCACTTTGCTAGGTTGATTTCTTATTCTACTCCTCAAAACAAGTTGGTTCTGTGCGGAAGCTTTTGACATCATTTTCTTCATGCGATAAACGTCAGACAGTTTTTGCCAGTGCTTCCATTCCCCAGCATAAACATTTTGTGCATGATTGTATACAGCAAAAGTGGACAAAGGTTAGCTTATGGATGTTTCTTTTACTGTGAATTATGTTCAGGCTTGGTTAATGAATCAAATGATTTGGGCTAACTGTAGATACCACCCAACTCTACCCTTGGCAATATAACAAATTATAATTTTGAATTTAGCGCCTCAAGTCAGTTGTATTTTCTCTATTTCTGCAGAGGGATGTTGTTCATGTTCATGTTAGTGCAATCAGGCCCATGCCTTTGTGCCTTCTTCACAGATTTGTTGTAAGACTTAACTAATTAGCATCCTTTCACTTCTTTTGTCATGATATTCATCTGTTAGTACATCTAACCTCTATTTTGGCAGACGTGTGAGAAGACAAACAAACATCAAGTACTGCTTGCCTTGTTAGAGTCTGATGCACCTGAATCAGCTATTATTTTTGTCGGGGAGCAGGTATTGGAGACCTCTATTTCCCTTTTAACTTCACTTAATCTAACCATTTAACAATCTTTTCCGATTCTTATTTTCAGTCTGAGAAGTCAAAAAAGGCTGGAAATGATCCATCGACAACTCTACTAATGGAATTCCTTAAAACTTCATACAATGGTCCTCTGGAGATCCTCCTCCTAGAGGGGGACATGAATTTCCATTCACGAGCAGCTTCACTAACAGTACGTGGTTTCTTTTATCTGCGGATTCTAATCCTAGATGTGTACTTTCTGTTACTAAGCTTCATGATTTGCCATAGGAAATCAGGCAAGGAGGAGGGTTTCTTCTTGTTTCTACTGATATTGCAGCAAGAGGGATTGATCTACCAGAAACAACTCATATCTTCAACTTTGATATCCCACAAACGGCTACAGATTATCTGCACAGAGCTGGAAGAGCTGGTCGAATACCCTTTTCTGACAAGAAGTGCATTGTTGCCAATCTGATCATGTCGGAGGAAAGATTTGTCTTGCAAAGATACGAAAACGAACTTATGTTCAGCTGCGAGGAACTCATGTTGTAGGTACAAAATTAATTATCCCAGTACAGAAAATTTGTCATATTTTCGTTTGTTTTCATTTTTTTGTAACCACAAATACAATTGAGTGCAGATACCATCAGTCTAATGTAACTAATTACAGTAGTTAGATTGGAAGAGTATATGAGAAGTATCATCATTATCAAAGAAATTTTATTTAGTTTTGACTTTTATGCTCTGCATTCTTACTTCTTAGTTCTCACAATTACAACTTGAAAAGTATCATATCACAACACCATCTTTAATTACTGAATTTTTCAAGATTACTGTAATGCCGGATCTGATGTAAAATCCATCGGATGACCTATCTGCTTCTTGTATTTTCTGCAAACCACCACAAAAGTGGAAATGATATTAGTAACTGAAGATGTGCGTGTCTGATGGGTCCATTTTTTCTTAAATCAAAGAAATTTTACCTCCGAGTTTGCAATGATTACATTCTTCCCGACTCTAGCATTTTTGTCTATTATGCATTCTCTGCAGGGAAAAGGAGAAGGCAGAAAAAAAAGGAAGAAAGGGATGAGGACACTTCACAAATGAGAACTATTTCTAAGGTAAACCCCATGTGAATTTCATAGTTAGTCTTACTTTATTTTTGTGTTCTCTCCTATTCCAATGGGAACTTTTCCCTCAGCAAGCTGTGATGCAACTTCTGCTTCAGTTTCGTAAAAGTCTGCCCCAAGCATCACAGTGTCCTAGAGTTTCCATACTTTTAGATGATCATACAATCTTAGAGTCTAGTCCTTTCATTCTGATTTAGAAAGGTACTTTTTTTGCCTACCTTTAACTGAACATTACTGCCTACTCTGGATCTAATTCCCACAATGCTGTGCTCAATCAAGCAGTTGGTTAAGAAGCTTCCATGAGAAATGATCGAATCAACGAGCTTCACATGTAATGAAGTAGAGAGTTAAGCCTGAATCCAAAACCAAAATGCATATAAGTAAATATCATGGCTGGTTTTACTTACCTTAGAGCTGTCTATTTTTGATGGTGGCAGGTTTCTCCTTGACGTATAGATTGGTTTCGCTGCGTCGTAGAAACTAAATGCCGGTGGCTAAAAGTTATAGATGTAGATGTACGTGATATTAATATGAGTATATATGATTATGAACAATGTCTTGGAAAATAGAGTTGTCCCTCAGAATATTTGTCCTTACATGCTCAGTGAGGGCAAGATTTGCCTCAAAGAAAGATCTTATTGTTCCTATATCTTCCCAGTAGTCTTTAAAGAGATAAGCCTGCTCAAAAGATCTTGTTATCCCTTGATATAATGGAATGAAAATGTGTGCTTTATCTGAATGTTACTGACATTCATATAGAATTCTTTAGCTGAGAAGGGTATAATCTCTGAACCAAAGTCATTTGCTGTGGGGAAACGCCATCTGATTTCAAAACAGTCGCAAGATATGATATTTGTTTTGCTTTGTTCTTAGTTTCCAGAGACAGAATGTAGAACTAAAGGTGTTACCTCAAGAGATTCAACAGTATTTCTTTCTTGAAAACATAAACACCCATTGACGCTATGTATGGTTTCTTTTCAGCTTCCTCCTTGGAAAGTCCTAATATAGTTGTGTCTACTGCCTAAGGATACCCCGAGGTTAGAACAAATCTTCAAGTTTTGTTTTGAGATGCTATTATTGCTGAGAAATTTATTCTCAAGTTTTCAACATACCATTGCTTTCAGGTCATCCCCTTTAGGTTTTTCACTGAAAGAGAGAACTCTTCCTTTGTCGTCTATCTTCATAAGACCAAAATCTGAGGCACGTCTACCATATAACACAAAAAGAGACTATAAGAAATCATGATCTTTAATTCAGCATAATAATTTGGGAAAATGTTTTATATGTACTCTTTTGCATTCACCTGTCATCTATTGGTATGCAGGAAATGCTTATATCTGCCCCACTCTGCCGATGATCCTGCAGATTTAAGTAGACATGGTTGAAGTCTCTGAGAGTAACTAACTATTGATGAAGGAAATGGTTTCAAGTAATCTTGTCTCACCTGTATAAAATCCATATAATCCATCCTATAAAGGTGATCTCCAGAAAGGATCAACACATCCTCTATGTCCTTGCTCCTTGCATCCTATGTAAAGAATTGTTGGACCGCTTGTTTTTTCATGTGAAGATAAGTTAATTATAGTCTGGTTTCTACCTCAAAAAGCCAATGGAATTGCCGAACAGCATCTGCTGTACCTTGGAACCACCTTTTACCAGATTCTCCTGGCGTTTGAGTGGCTGCAAGAACCTGAAATTTTTCAAACAATTGCCTCAGATGCCTCAAACCAGTCTGGCTCGTAATGGATGATGAAGAAAGAATATCAAACCTCGATATAGCCATCTCCAAAGCCAACCCCATTGGAGTTGTAAGCACGGGCTAAATGCCTGTTCAATGATGCTGAGTTATATTGTGTGAGTATGTAGACTTTGTTGATTCCGCTGTTGATGCAGTTGCTCATTGGTACATCTATCAACCTATAAGCTCCACCGATAGGGACCTACAATTCACGCATATTCCCGATCAGTTATACTCTGTGGCAGGAAAGTCAGCAATATTGGAAACTTTGCAGCAGAGAACTAACTGCAGGCTTGGCCCGACGTTTTGTGAGAGGAAAGAGTCGAGTTCCTGCTCCACCTCCAAGAATGATGGAAGCAACTGTCCTGGGATCCCTTTTCTCAGCCTCAAGATCTTGTGCCTGGAGGTTGTTGACACAAACAAATGCATTGCGGGGTCACTCCTGATGAGCTTGAGATTGAGAATAGAAAGCAGAAGCAAAAAGTTTGAAACTTTTTACCTGACTCTCTCCAGCTACACTATTTAGAGACATTGAAACCCTCTTAGAGAAGTTAGTAGGAGATCGAAGACGAAAATTTGGAGGCTGAGCCAAGTTGAGCTTCTTTCCCATGAGCTCACCATTGCAGAAGTTGCCAAGCTTAATGTGCCTGGTCAAGCCCGTAGAGCTGCGTAGGCAGCTCGGGGCAGACAAGGATATTCTGCAGTCAGCAGAAACCACCATTTTCTCAGGAAATACTGGCTCTTGAAAGGTTGAAGAGAGGGGAAGATAAAAGAGAAGAGAAGATAGTTGCATGAACTTGCATTTTAGTTGATTTGTTTTGGAAGGTTTTGGTCCACCCTATCTTCATCAAGTCACATACACCACCAGTTTTTTTAATTTTGTATTCAGATTTTATGACAATGCTCTTTTGTCTTGACCTGTCTTGCAATGGCATATTCTACTGAAGACTAATGCCAAAAAAAATGAAAATTGAATCTCAGAAGTCAGAATATATACTTTTCGTCTTATCACATGCCAACATATCCATATCAAGTCTTTGTATCCACCGTATCAAGTATAAGTAAATAAATGGTCATAGACGCATCATAATTATTTGTTAATTGTCTGTGTGGTGGCAGTGGTCAGTGGATGAGAACTACACCGAAGCAACGACTTTAAAAAGCAAAAAGGGACCAGAAAATTCTCATAATATAAGTGAAGATTCAACTCACCATCTCCAGAAATCAGCAAACCTGAAGCCAAAAGATCACTGCATCAATGGCCATTTCGAAGCAGCTCCATCTACTCTTTCTTCTCTCAGTATTTTTCGCCCTTCATCGTCTTGTTCTTTCCGACACCGGTAACTCTCCCACTTCCGTCAAAGATCTTCTTGAATTTTCATTTTGTGTTTCTTGATCTTCTTGATCTCAGTTGTTTACTAAAATTATACTCTTCACTGATATTTAGTGTTTTTTTTTTTTTGTGTTCTGTTTCTGAAATCAACAGGTGAAGAAGATCTTCTTAAAGTGTTCAACGATGTTAGAACATCACTAAAGCTAAAAACCTTAACAAAGAACAAAAACGCAGACTGTCTCGCAGACGAAGTCGCAGACCAACTCAAGAGCCAAACCTGCACAAACACCACTGACTTCACTTTAGTCCCTGAAAAAGATCCTAGAATCCCAAATTTCCCTAACCTCCTCGCTAAATGCAGCCTCAACACAAGCGTAATCAGAGACGGCGAGATAATGAAAGTTTGTGCTCCTAACCATGATCCGATCCCTGTCTTGAAAAATTTCAGCCTTGTCCTAACCAAGAACTTGAATGATTCTAAGTTCACTGGAATTGGTATCGGTTCTGATAAAAACTGGGTTGTAGTTGTCCTCACTACAAACACACCCGAGGGTAGCTATTCTCTAGCCACTAACTCCTCAGGAGCTTTTGCATTCGGAGTTAATGGCCTTGTTATTTCTTCAAGTTTGTTGCTTCTTCTCTTTTGTTTCCTCATGTTTTGACCAGCGTTTTTGGTGTTTTTCATAAGTCACCTCGTTTGTCTTTGTTTCTTAATATGTTGTGCTTGTGGTGACAATTTGATAATTTCGTATGGCGTTAAATTTTAAAGAGAGAAAATAAAATACAAAGTTTCTTATGATCTCATGATACGCCATGCAAATATAATAAATGGAGACTTGTTTAGTTCATCAACTAATTGCCCTATATGGTTGTGAGATAGAAACAAAACATATTGGGTGGTACAACTAATTGTATTTATGCGTTGACTGTAGTCTGTATATAAATGGACAAATAATAGTCACAACTTCAACACTCTTCTTAAATTGGAGTGTAGAGAAAAGAAAACTCACATTAAAAACGACATTGTTTGTTGAGTTGTCTGCGTAGCATCAAGTCGATTGGTAACTAATAAAAGACAATAAAAAACCCACCAAACCAACGACTTTGACGAGTCAGAAAAGAGCATCGAAAAGAACTAAAAATCTTATAAAATAAATAGAGACAAGAAAACAAACATTCATCTGCCGAAAAACAACTCAGTAAAAGAGAAGTAAGGATCAAGAACCTCTCTTGATCAATGGCGATTTCGAAGAAGCTCCATATACTCTTTCTTCTCTCAGTCTTTCTCTCCCTTCATCGTCCTGTTCTTTCCGGTAACAACATATATCACATCTTCTTGATCTTGATCTTTTTTTCAATATAGCTAACTAGGTTTCTTGAAATCTGTTGGTTGACCTTAGATCTTGTTTAAAACTCGTCGAATCTGTTTCATATAAGCCTAGATCTCGATCATTGACGATTTCTTTGTTTACTAAACTATACTTGCGATGGAGATTTTATCAATTTGTTGCTTCATCTGAATACTTTTGTGTGTGCGTTGACTGTTTTTTTTTTGTTATTGAAATGTACAGATGAAGAAGAGGTTCTTATTACAGTCCTCAACAACTACAGAACATCCATAAACCTAACAGCCTTGGTAAAAAACGAAAACGCAGAATGCCTAGCTGACGAATTAGCAGACCAATTCAAGAACCGACCATGCACAAACACCACTGGCTCAGCTGCAGTTCCTGGAACAGAACCTGGATTCTCAAACTTCCCTAAACTACTCTCTAAATGCCGACTCAACATTACAGTCACTAGAGACGGTGTGATCTTGCCATCTTGTGTTCCTCACCTTGATCAGACCCTTGTCTTGAACAATTACACAAAGTCACAGTACTCCAGGAGTTTGAACGATTCTAAGTTCACTGGGATTGGTATTGGTTCTGATGATAACTGGGTTGTCGTTGTCCTCACGACAAACACACCAGAGGGTAGCTATTCTCCGGCTACTAACTCTGGAGCTTTAGCATTCCGAGTTAACGGCGTTGTTTCTTCAAGTTTCTTGTTTCTTCTCTCTTGTTTCCTCATGTTTTGAGTCCTTATTCTTTTTTTTTTTGTTTTGTTTTCCATATTTGAAATGACCTCATTGTATTTGTTTCATATAATATGCTGTGGTGAGTTTGTATGGTAATATATAAAGAGAAGAACAATGTTGGAGAGCAAAATCACCTTTCTTAAGTACGTCAGTACGTGTTCTTAAGACAATCAGGAAACGAGATATGTTCTTCTTATATTATACAGAGAAGTCCCTAGCTATATGACTTCACATTATCATTCTCTTGTCAGTTGTCACCCACCCAGCTGAAACCCAAACAAACCCGATTTGCTGCTGTAGACCGAGGACACATAACATCATGACTATGTGCAAATAGGCCCATTTATTATAAAAACGAATATATTGGCCCATATTAGTTAGGCCCATAATATTTTACATTAATAAAAGTGTAAAACATTTTGTCGGCAAAAGTGTTCAGAACTTTGGAAGATTGAAAAAAATCCATCATACTTCACAGACAAGGTGGTTGATTTTGGTAGAGTAGCTTTCAACAATTCTGGATCATTTACTGTTTTTAGAGAATTTTCTTACTTAATTATGATTTATTTTTTCTTATTACCGTTCATAGTCCATTTTTTTTTATGAAGTCTATGATATGTAGTTTTTTCAATTTTTTAAAAAAACAATATAAATATTATAGCTAAAATATATATTAAAATCTAAATATTTACCACTTACAAGAGCATCAATCCTCGGTTGCAAGCTCAACGAATCAAACTCCAAATATTGTTTATTTCCAAACTCACATTTATAATGATCTCGCTAACCCCCATATTCAGTTTTTTTTTTTTTTTTTTCGTTTATATCCGAGCTATGCAAGTATTAGAATATATATTTGTTATATCAAGCTGGAGAAAAAAAAAGAGAGAAACTTGAACGTACTTCATTTTTTGGGTTTCATTGTAGTAAAAAACTAACATAATAGTGTATTAAGTTCGAAATTAGTAAAAAATATAATAATTTTTTTTTAGTCATATTCATATTATACATGAGAGAGAATAATGTATGCAATTATTTATGAAATATTACACTATTTGTTTTGGTAATTTTAAATAAATGTATTTTGGTCAATCATTGTTTTTACTATTTACCGGCCCACATACAGATTCAATATAGAGAGTCTTTAGTCAACATTATGATACCATATCTTACGAAATGAACATTTACAAGAAAGCCACATGCAAAGAGTAAAAAACCCCATTTGACACCATATCATCATAGTGCAGTTTGGTTGGTTGGTGGATAGACTTGAAAGAAAGAAAGAAAGACAGAAACAAAGCTGTATAAATAAGAAACAAGAATATCTTTCTCACTTTTGAAATCTTGATTTTGTCTCGATTTCTATAATCTATCTTTTAGATTTTGTGCCTGCTTTTTTTTATTTTGTGTGTTCTCTCCATATAAGTGTGAGGGAGCGTTTTGATTGAGGGACTTGACTATTTTCAGACACGACGTCTAAAGAAAAAAGAAGAAGACAAGTGAATTTTGCGTTTAGGATACGTCTTCGAAACGTCACTTTCTTTTGTTCACTAACAAACAATGAAGTTAACGATCTCTCATATATAAATGACTGATATATATATATATATCACAGAGATAGATTGGGAGAGAATCGTATCTTGCTACTTTCTCACCCTCACTTTTTCTTTCTCTTCCTTTTTTTTAGATTTTTTTTCAACTGCTTTCTCTATCTTAAGCAAGAAACTAAAATTGAGAAGAAAAATTCTTCTTCTGTAAATTTTCTATGATTCTTTTATAGTCATTTAACAAAAACAAAATAACTTTTAAACAAAGCAAAGTAGTGGCCTTTGTTTTAGGGGAAAAAATTACGATTATTGGTAGAAGGTCATGCATTGATAATTTGGGTCAACAACATACATTATATATTTACTACAAAAACATATGCTAATTCTAGTGAAACATGAATTATATATTTAAGAGTTTATTATAGCGGAAATAGTATGTATATATATATATATATATATATATATATATATGTTGTAAGTACGTACACCATAATAAATTAAATTAGACCAACAAAAGCATATATTCTTAACCATCTTGTTTGATTCATAAACAAACAGATTTTTTTTTTTACATTGATCTAATATTGTTTTTTAGCGAGGAAACTATATTCTGTTTAGCGATAATCAACGGGGACGTAACTATATATATATCTTCAACAGATCAAATTCAGTGTTAATGTGACAACAATCACATCGATCGAGTTATACTGGACATGTTTTTAAAAACCTGAAACGTGAAGTAGTGTAGTATTAACGAACATGAAAGGTTCTGATGAGTGTGACGATTAAAACAAACGATCGAATGCAGATAACTAAAACTAATATAGACCATTCATTCATTCATCAGTAGTCAATCTTCACTCCATTATTAAAAAAAAATTGATCCATGTTTAATCTGGTTGGCTCCTTAAGATACAAGGATTTTACAGTGAGTGCATTATCCAATATATCGAAATTCAGAGAATAAAAACTTAAAAAAAAAAAAAAAGCCTGTGTGCGCTCAGCGCTGTGAGTGTAATGAGTAATGAATGACTTTCTTATATTCGTGTCGAAGAATTATAATTTTATGACCTTACTGAGTTACATGGACCTCTTCAATTATTCAGCTCTAGTTCTCTATCGAGACTCGAGAGAAATTATTATCAACAAATAATATGTGTGTCAGTGCATGTGTGTATCCAAACGAAGTCGATCGTTACTGATACGGGATACTGATACACGTATTTATTTTACAGGGCTTATTTAGTATATATCATAGCTACTAGGGTTTGATCGTGTCAACCTAGAAAAGTTATGTGTACAAAACTATATGGTTCAGAAAGGAAATATTGTAGACTATAAACAATAACCCGTTAGGGTTTCTTTAATCGGTATAAACATGTATCAGTTTAGTTTTTTTATTTAGTTCAGATTGTTTTTTTTTTTTTGTTGCTGCTAAACTTGTAAATATCATATAAAAAAAAACAGGCTGGTTTTACAATATTAAACCTAAGAATTGGTTCCTTAGCAAAAATTAATTTGATAAAAAACAAAGAAGCAAAACAGTTCATGTGATTCATAGACCCATTAATTTCTTGAACCCCTTTCTACTACTCCTTGTGGAAATGGTGTTTAAGATCTCGCGGTCCAAAGTCTTGAAGATCACATTTGAGGGGATAATCTGTTGATTATAAAGAAGATCAGATTGGTTTCTTCAAAATTTATTGTATACTTTCTTTATTTCCGCCAATCTTGGAGTACGTCTACAATTTTTCTTTGAGTAGTCGTAACATCGAAAACATTATTCATCCACGTCCGTTCCAAAAGGCATATAATCAAATCTCATCATAATGCGTTTCTCACGGATGCGTATTGGTTCCTCCTAAGTCGTATACTGCGTTAGTGGTATTCCAAGGGTTATAATTTCTAATTAATGCATGATTATATCTTTTAACAACAAAAAAAACTTATAATGCATGGTTTCGAGTAGTTTCCTAATTGTTATGAAGTTTGGTCTGTCTCTTCAACTAGTGAGGTGTTTGTTTAATCCTTGACGAATCGTTATTTAACAACCCTTTTTACCGGTTATGTTATTCATGAATGGATCTGAAATTAGCTTAGGTTTATCAATCAACTTATTAATTATATTCAATATATAGTACTTGTAAGTTGGCAGAGAAAAAGGAAGATAGAGTATATATTTTAGGGCAGGAGCAAATCCACCAATAGAGTAGCAGCTAGGATTTGGTTTTGTCTGACACGATTTACGGAATCCATCCACACCCGCGAAATCAGTACATGTCTAATTGTACACATTTTTTATGTTTCTTGGGTAGAAAAATATACAGTATAAAAAAGTTGTAATTTTCTTTAATTATTTGTATGTATTATTTGGTATTGGATAATAAATAAATAAAAATTATCTTGATTATTAAAAAGAAACATAGTTACAGACTTGTATATAGTTACCAATTCAAGTAGTAACTTCATTTACTTGGGAAATTTAATATAATAGTATATCGTTTCTTAGAATACAGGGTTATTCATAAGGTTGATGTTGCAATAAAATTCACAAGTTAATTAATTGGTTAAATATTCGGTCAAAGAGAGCGACATCAAAAAGAATATAATGTAAAGGAAAGCCCACATTCAAAGAACAAAAAAGTTTTTGATTAAAATAAATACTTTCAATTTTTATATATATAAATAATAATGCTAAAAATAATTAATTGGCAAAAGGATATATATAAGAGGTATGAACGTTCTGAGGATAGAACCATAGAATGGAAAGAGGACGTACGTCATGGTCGTAATCGTTGTTGGTACGTAATAGTATATTAGACGTCCACATACATATATATATACGTTTAAAAATACTCACCAGTCCTTTTCCTCTGCTTAGCCACAAAGAAACATACCCCAATTGCCACTTTTGATCATTTAAATGCTCTTTTCTTGCAGATTCAATATGAAAGTTTTAACCTAATTGAAAGCACATAAAAAAAAAAAAGATATCGCGTCACTAATCAAGTTGGTTAGGACTATATATATATAGTAAATTACGTAGGCAAGTGAACTTTCAAACGGTCATATCATTAAGAAATATGAAGCATCGCCTCTCAGTGGATCAAAATCTCATCAAATGGCCGGGTTACTAGTTTTGAAATTTCAAGAGATTACGTCGTAGTAGTCATGTATTATAAGTTTGGATGGTAAAAATATATAGTTTGGATGGTAAAAACATATAGTTTGGATATTTTCACAGATTACTTAGTCATGTAAAAAGTTTCGATCAATATATTGTTCATCGGTAAGTTTATTTTGAAGGTATAAAACGTTTCCCATTAATTTGAGCAAAACACGAATGTTGGTGCAACAATGTGTGTCGTTTCTTCGTTCGGTTGTTCATTAACTGTTATATCAAATAAACGTGTTGTAATTCAATTTATGTAGAAACTAGCCAATTTAACAAAAGATTATTGACTTGATGCTATATAAATAATGATATATATATTCCCTATATATATATATATAATGTTTTGTAAAATTAATTAGTTTGAACATGCGAATTGCAATAATACAGAAATGGATAGACGCGGATCCATGCATACTACTTTTGCGAGAAAAAGGAACGTGAAAAAGGAGCTTTATTTATATATACCGATCGCCACTCACAAACACACAGTAATTGAAAAATTAAACAATAACATAAATTAGCAATAACCAAAAAGACAAAACCCTTACTATAAAAGAGTTTCCAAGAGAGCAGTCCAATGGAGTTTCACGTGTCCCTCACTATATTTCTTATTTTTATATTCCACCACATATAAAAAAGATGAAACGAGTGGACACTTGCACTATTATTGCAATTTTTTTTTATTTGTAATAATATTTTTTACCTTTTTATTTATCATAGAGAACATAAATTATATATATTTCTTCTTACCATGCACATATAATTATAAATAATTAATATACTACAAGTTTCATGTATACCTTTTTCTATATACATATATATGTGAATATCTCAAGACTCAATTAACCAATTATAACATCTATAAGTCTAATTATGAAGATATAATTAGGTCTACTATTTCTAGCAAAAGGAGCAAAATTAAGATATTCTTATAGCAAAATAGTGTGTGTAGTATACGCATAGTTTTAAATTTTATCTAAACCATTACTGCTACTTGCTAATTAAGATCGGTTGTTTTAGAACTAAGGTACTTTTTCATGTTTAAGTGGAGTAGTCGCAAAAAGATCACTCCAAGTTTAAAAATATATAAGAACATTTCAGCAAAAATAAATAAATATTTAAGAACATATAAAGAAGCTTCTAAAAAATCCCATTTATTAGAATTTCTTATTAATGATAAAAGAATTATCGAGCTGTTAGATACTTAGATGCATGCAACTGATTATTCATCATTAATCGAGGCAGATGCAATTAATTTTTGTATTTGGCTCTAATTTTTTATTTGTAAAGCAAAATACAGATATAGTTTTAAAAAAAAGTTTTAAACAAACGCCGAACACATCCGTCGTCCGTACAATAAAAGCCTTTTGATTTGGCGGAGAGATGCGATGGCGGGGTGGGTTCTGATGACGTCGTCGTTGTACGGACCATCCTAGTTTTTTTTTTTTTTTTGATTACTCAGGGTAAATCCCCGGACCTATGGAAGGATCCGAGACTAATCCCTGGAGAGAGGGTATCCCACAAGTGATGACCAAACAAATAAATCTAGTTTTTTTTTCCTCTCTAAAAAGTAACTTTTGTGAAATTTGAACCGTGTTCAGTCATATTTTTTTTTTTAAGAATAAAGTATTTTTTGACATTTTCTGGTATAAAGTTTTGAATGTAGAAGAAAACTAAATTACTAATCAAAATTAATAACAACATATTGAGATATTTAGAGGTTTTTCAGATGTAGAAATCATGAATATCGACCATACTTGTTGTAAAACTTGTTAATTATTATCAAAATCGACCATACTAAAAATTATATTATAGTTGAGTGTTTCTATTAATGTAATAAATTATTGGGGGGGGGGGGGTTTGGTGTCAACTTTTGAATTAAATTGTTGATTTATGTAACCAATTTACAATGGAACTAATTTGAAAATAAATTGCAAACAAGAAGATAACCTTATGATGATGAATTTGCGTTCAAATCTTATTTGTTTGGATAAGTAAGATTAATGGATAAGTCGACCAACTACTAATTTGATTTAATACGTTGAAAGACTTGGTAATTGAATTGGCAATGATAATAGGAAGCTTCTGGGTACACGAAGTTGAGTTGAGGTTGCCACTAACTAATTTCATCAGACCACTCAGGGAATCTTTCTTACCAAACTAGATTAACTGCCGACCAGACCACAAGCATATTCCCTCTGCCCATTTCTTCTTTTTTTTTAATTAAAGTTTTCTCGATCGAGTTAGGAAACGGCGATATTTCTATTAAAAAAAAAATATTAAAACACAGGATAAAAAATTGTGAAACTGTAAATACAGAGCAAATTAAAGAAGTTTCTCTCTGTTATTTTTTTAGGAAGTAGCAACACAAAAAGATTCCCAATTTAGCAGTCCCCTGTTTCCCTGATTCCCTTCAGCGCATCTTCTCGATCTTTGAACATTCTCAACGCCAATCACTTCATCATCTTCTTCTTCTTCTTCATTTTCGTTTTCCTCCTCGTATAATTCTTCGGTTTCTTCAGGTTCAATCGTCTCTTCTTCGTTCTCTACAATCTCGTCTGAGTCTTTCAAGATAGAGAGACGGAGACGACCATTGCTCCGGTCAGCTTGAAAGCACCGGTTACGAGGCACCTCGTTTGTGGCGGTCATGACGAGTCTTCCGTTTTCACGGTGTGGTCTCATTTGAATGCTTTGAAACCCTCTCATAGTGGTCAAAGGAGGTGGGAGATCACTAGGGCTCACATTCCCTTTCCTACTTTTTAACGCTCTTGTCTCTGTTGTTGTTGTTGTTGTTTCCCCGAGATTCTTGTTCTGCACGTCAAGCGAGAACAACAAATCATCGACGTCTGTAACATCAGAGCCAGATTCGCTTCCGAGATTCTCAGTGCACAATGCTAAGCTCTGGTCGCTTAGAGCCCTACATGAAGACGGACGTTGAACATAAGTCTTCTCTTTCTCAGAGCTCGTCGTCTTTGAGGAGGAGGATGAGCCAGAGGAGAGAGACTGGAGAAACCTCCAGCCGCTCGAGTCAGGTCCTGGGGTAGCAGCTGGTTTGTCATCGTTAAGGTTCCGTGTGTCCTCTGCATTAGGGGAGTCAAGTGAATGAGACTTGAGAGCTAAACCAAAGGGCTGAAAGAAGTGAGGATTAGGTGAAGAAAGCCTAAGCCTTAAAGCCCTAGGCTCATTAAGCTGAGACTGAAACCCTTGTTGATACACAACAGTTCCCATAGTTTAAAATTAAGAGAATAGAAGAAAAAACTGTAAAGACTTGGGGGAGATGTGAAACAAAGAAGCAAGAGAGAGAGAGAGAGAGAGAGAGAGAGAGAGCTGTGTGTTTGGAAATAAGAATGAAGGACAATGAGAGGGAGAGGATGCCAATTTGTAGTGTCAAAAAAGTGAATAAAAATAAATAAAGAAAATAAAAGAGAAAGAGAAGTGACTGTGCAATGTGCAGAGACTAGAGAGGTGGGTAAGGGACCTTTTCCACACCACCACTTGAATAATGCAAATTTATATATTATTTTATTTTATTATGCCACACAATGCAGATAAGAATACTATTGTGTAATGTATATGTGTACCAAATAGAGAGAGAGACCCACTGTATTGTGCACATGATTAAAATTGAAAGAAAAAAAAAATCTTCATAACCTTATTTTTACTGTTACAAAAGAAAAAAATCTGATAGGTTAGTTTATATGAACATATTTGGAAAGCATAGTCTATACAAGAAACTTGGTTAATCATCGTTTTTGACTCATTTGGCAAAAAAAAAGAAGAAGAAAAGACTGCATTATTCAGCAGCCAAGCCAAGGAACTTTCGACCCTCTTGTGATCTGGGACTGAAAGAGACTACCCAGTAAAAGAAGAAAAAAAGTATAGAGTGAAAGAGAAAAATTCCAAATGAATTTTAAAAGAGAGGAACTATGTGAATAAATGTTTTCAACTGAGGTTTTTATTTACTAAGAAGAGTAAAAAACTTTATACATATTTTTATTAAAGTAATAACAACAATTTAACATCTGAATGAAAACATACGGCCAGTTACAGAGAGACACGTAATGTGGAAGTAACATGACAAAAAGTTTACAGACAAGTTTTGTTCTTTCTTTTTATATTTTACCTTCCAAAGAAAAAGAAACAATCCAACAAACCTTACGAAAGTTCTCAAATTTGGTTTCCCCAATAGTGCTATGATTATGAAAACGATTGTTTGTTTTTCTCTCTAATAGTACTCTCTCTTTAAAAAAAATAATATATATTTTAAAAGCAAAGGAGTCGTGTGTCACACAGGCATGGATGGTCAAAACCTATGTCGGGTAATTCTTAGACCCAATTTAAACAACATGATAACAACTGCCCACTAATTTTGAAATCTAATAAAAATCCCATCAAACCAAAAAAAAAAATATTAATTCTTGGCACTAATCAAGGAATAAACACAACATGGGTTTCCATGCAAAATTTTTATAGAAAAGAATGGTATATAGCTTGAAGAAGATTGTCATGTATCAAGAAACCACGACATGAAACAAAATTACAAGAAACATAAAACAATCAAAGTGTGCCGAAAATACACTTACCTCAATTACACTGTATTTGAATGCAAGAAAGCAATACCAACATTTCCGCCCACTTATTATGACCTACAAAACGAAGAAATATTAGTTATTAATTAGGTTGATTGATAGATATAATGAAAAATAAAACACATCAAATCAAAGTGGCCAAGGTTTTGGTTAAAATGAAATATAATAAGGTTAAGTGACAAATAACAAGGAACCACCTATGTTTCAACATCAAACACTTTTCTCTAACTCTATGACAATATTGGGTGGTTAAGTTAACATCAAACCTTGTCCTTTGAATCTTTGGCTAGCCAGCAGTAATTTGAGATTAAACTTTCGAGACTTGCCCTCTTAAGCCATGTGTTACCCTAAAGAAACCGTACGGAACAGCTTAAGAAGACAGAGTTTAAGATTCATTTCAGTCGTCAGCAAGAACAAGTGATTCCCCACTAAACACTTTTCTTTCGTCTGTCTCTCTGTTAAATCAGATGCTTACGTACTTAACCCCATTCTAAACAACAAAAGACACTTTTATTTCCTACTAAACAAATCCCCTAGGGTCACTGACTTTTGCTTAGCTCTAAGCCATGTGGATTTATTATTATATAAACTAATGTAACCTAGTACTCTTCTCTCTAAACTAAGGAAAGCTAGAACGCATGAGCTGTTCACCTATTCCAAAGAGGGTGGGGAGAGATTTGTGAGATCTTCCTGGGTTTCCTGTTACAGAAAAAGCCATCTCAGTTTAGTACTTGTGTTATAATAAAGAATGTGTAGCTACTAGCATTGATGAACTGTGAGCATAATGCTAGCTTGTGTGCTGTATAACTCTATGATCAACTTTAATCACCACATTCCATGTCTTTTCGAAGTTTATTGCAGACGTGAACAAAGCAAGTGGATCTTAGTTTATGTTTTCAAGAGATTCTGTGGTCACTAATCAAGTCTAAACGAATTTGGTACAAAGATACCTTCGATTAAATATATCTGTTCTCAGATTGTTTCCAATATCAGTACTCAGCTTCTATAACACGGAACTTCCGACTATACATTCCCAGGCTATATATTCCCAGTGGTTGATCACGTATTACTAGTCCACTAGCAGATGCTACCAAGATTTGTTTTTTTTTTTTTTCATTTGAATTTACAAAGAACAAGTGCATAGAGAACGGAAATGTGCTGACAATAATCTGTGGTTTATGGAAATAGATCTAGCCAAGACAATTTCCAATTTTCGCAATATAACTCAGTAATCCGTAATTTCACAATCACTGTTTTGCTATTAATTATGCTATTATTCATAAACCTATGTGGGTTTTTCTAGTCTCTCTCCCTGTGCTGAAGGAATCAAGAATGATATAATTAAGCAACTAGTTGACATGCTTAGAATGAATAAAGAATGAAACAATAATTAGGATTCTCTAACGTAAGCAAGAGTAAGAAAGTTATGACATAGTTTAACTAATAAAAGTGGAAAAAAGGAGCTGACCTGCAGACGTAATCTCCAGACAAATATCCATAAATTGAATCTTGATCAGCATAGGTGGTCCTAAAATCTGAACCACCCCCATAGAAGAGAAGAAAGTAACACAGCAACCTTTGGCCTCTCCAAGGGAGAATACTTTTGAGTGTGTCCTTATACAAAAGCTGCTTTTCTACATAATTAAGATTACAATAATTAAGTGAGTAATGACAGAGGCAAAAGCATCAGATTTTAAATCAGAATATGTTTTGACTTCGTATCACTCGCTTGGTTCATGCCCATGACGCAAGAAAGTTAAAAGAAGAAAGAAAAAACAGAGTGAAACTCGAATCATAATCCATCAATGTTTGTTATTGGTTTCAAGTTTTCAATTAATGGCGGATCTAAAAGCAAAGGAAATACGTCATACCACTAGAGATTAAGTGGAAACATAAACTTAAGCCTTACGTTTCCATCTATGTTCTATGATCATAACGTTAAACACGAGTATTGCATCTCTTGGCTCACTATAGATTGCATAACAAAAAAAAGAAAAAAAAAAAGCCCTCCACCATCTTTTGACCATATTAGTGGAACCTTTATGTGACAATTCTCCAACTTTTAAATCCTGACCCAGAAAAAAAATCTCTATCATTAGAATGGGATGGGGAGCTTATTTAAGCCATGCATACAAATGTTATTGGCTAACATATTTTACAACTTTATGTAGAGAAAGACTATAAAAGCTTATTATTATACAATAGAACTTTCTCCTATGCTTTTACGGAAGCATGACATCCACACAAAATATCAATCTCATCCATAATCTCATCCATAACTAATGTCTAACTCACATATTTTCCAAACAAGCAAAATTTTCCAAAGATTAGATGTCAACATTTGAAAAAGTTTTAGCGTGGTCTAGTTATAACGACTCAAGTACAAATTAATACGAACAAAAAACACACAGGTAAACTTACATTTAGTTGATGCACTATTGGAACAATGACTCTTCATCAGCTCGGTCTTATCCAAATAAAAAGACATGTTGATTCAGCAAAGATGATTTTGTATCTCAAACCAGAAAGCTTGTGATGGTTGTGCCATGCCTGGAACGTATTTGACCTTTTGACAGTGGGAAAAAAATTCTCAAGTTAAAGATTTTTTTTGAAATTTCACTTTCACATAGAGGCTAAACTAATGAAGACTGAGGCAGAAACAGATCAAAGCAATTATTGGCACTCAGAAGTTATTGAATGACTCAATTTCTAAAAATGTGAAAACACTCAACAAATAAGAATCTCTTAGAGTGTCGCTGATACAAAAAAAAAATCAAGCTAATAAGGGATAGACAGAGAGGTTATTACATTGATATGTAAGAGAAACAGAGTAAAACAAGAACATGGACACTCTTCACGAAACACATCTACAATGTATTGAAATTAGGCTACACCGGTAACAGATATCCATTTACTAACAGAGGTAAACTGTAACATAACTGAAAGTTGAGAAAGATGGACATTCATAGTGGCATACCAAAAATGATTGTAACAAAATAAATGCATGTGGGATAAACTGTTACTCAATCTCTTAGTAACCAATGTAGAATAGGGAAAATCTCTGTTAATCATACAATGTCATTAACACATCCCACGCGTTAACAAAGACGTTCTTGCTAAATTTCTAAATCAAGTCAAATGATGCACTCTTGATCATCAAAAATGCAACCTTATAGACAGTGTCTACCAATCCTAGTTCTTGAGAGCTTCAAATATATTGGTTTAGTAACAAATCTAGTATCAGAGAGAGAGAGAGAGCAAAACAATGTAGAATAGAGAAACATATGTTCATCATACAAAATCATTATTATATATCCCACAAATCAACAAGTCAAAATAAATGCAGTCTTGATCATCAAAATGCAACCCTCAAGAATTCAACATCTTCAACGGTACACAACAAGAGCAAGAGAATTCCAAACTAGATGCAGAAATTTCCAAACAATATCAACGAATGCAACATCAGGGATTATATATAAATATGCACATTGGGCTTCAGTTGCATTTCCTTTTATCGGATTAATTTATACATATGTTTTTTTTTTCTCAAAATGTGTGTGTCAGGATAGAAAGGCACGCACCAATGGAACATATTCTGAGTAACGACATCGTCGTAGCAATCAAATTTTCGAATTCCGAGACCAATGCCGTCTCCTCCTCCCACAAAATCGAGTCGACATTGAAATCTGAGCACGCGCGATTACCGAAACCGCAATTTCTGACATTTAGGGTTTGCCAAATCGAACCAGATGAATACGAATTACGGAGACATTGACACAGCGAAGAGTATCTATTCTCGGGTAACAAACAACAATCTGGAAATCTGAATCGGACCTTTTGACGTGTGACCTCCTCTTCTCTTCTCGTCTCGTCTCCTCCTCGAATCGCCATGGATACAATATTAAACAAAATAAAAAATGCCGAAAGACATGAACTTGCACGTGTCTCACGTGCCACAGTAGGTTCTTTTTAAATTCTTTAAACAATTAAAAGTTAAAACAATGGAAAAAGAACAACCTTTTTTTTTTTTTTTTTTACAATGGAAAAAGAGAGAGTTTCCTATAAACTGTAATTTTCTTATTTATTTTTTTGAGGAACAAATAAACTGTAAAATTAAAATCTTGCCTAAGTTCCAATCAACCAAAACAAAAAAGACAAATCACTAATAAGGTAAAAACCTAAACACATAGCGCGGTTGTGCCTCACTGAGTATTCGATCATTAAGCCACGCCGGTGACGGTCCATGACCTGAAGCAAGGTACCCATTGAAACGACCATCCCTCATAACACTAAACGCAATATCCCCTGCAATGGAATTAGAGTGACGAGACACCACCTCGAAAGTGATATAATCAAATGATTTTGCTTGACAAGTTATGATAATCGCGTTCACCAATCCTCGATACTGAGGCCAGTAACTCGGGTTATACAAGGCCGCGATCGCAGCTTGACAATCCGATGCGATTACCACGTTTTTCACACGAAGATCTCTTAAGGTTTGGACCGCCCACAAGATACACCTCAGCTCAGCAATGATCCTGTCTGAAGACCTTGTGAAAACGTCTCTTGCATGGTATATAACCTTACCATTGCAATCACGAGCAATCAAAGCTACACCACTCATCATAGCAGGATTTCTCCAATCAGCATTCACATTACACTTGATGAATGGTGTGGGTGGAGGACACCACCTGAGATCCAAGGGCGTGCCCCGACCAAAGCATGAGCCATACGTATCTACCGGTTGCGCATTAAGCCATAGTGTCGCTGCAAGCAAAATATAAATTCTGAATTATTTAGTTTTAAAATACAAGTTAGATGTTGACGACAATAACCTTAAAAGATTACAAAACTCGTATCCCATATAGTGTTTATCAAAAGTTAAAAATTAATGGTTATGATATAACGAAGAACGTTTAATTAATTACGATTTTGCTGGAAAACGAGATCCATGTGTCCTCTGTGCTGAGGAGGAAACCTTATCATCATCATCATCTCTTCAACCTTGTTTTTAAAGGTTTGACCAGCTGAAGATTCTAATACCAACTCCAAAATTTTCTAATATGTTATACAGATGATTGTTGCTTTGAGCATCTACCACGTACCATGATGAAACTAAACAAAATGATGAGGGTTCTTATAGAATCAAAATTGGAAAGGAAGTGATGATATGAATAAATATTGGACTGCATCTTACCATATATACACCATAGTCAAGAAATTAAAAACGTTACCAAATGTATAGCACATAGATTGAATATTTGGAGGAATATATTAATTTTCTGTATGCATTTAGGTGTAGTATAAATTCACTTAGGACTCTCACACATGAGGTGGTTACAATTGTTTGTCTTGTTGAAGGTGAAGAAAATGGAAGATCTCTCTATCTCTGATTCAAGAACAAAGGTACATGAATGAATATCTCTTGAGAAAAAAATTCAACTGTTATTTGTCTTATGAAATCTATGGAATTGTGTTTTCTGTGTGTTTGTTTTTTTTTTTGTATCAAAGAGATCAGTACATCTGTTTCATGATTCATATTGCTTTGAATGCTATATTACAAATATACATCCATGTTCAAAAATTCTGATTTATATATCAGGGGTTATTTGCTATTTTCGTGTCAATTAAATTTTTGATTGGTAATCATTTATCGTAACGGTGAGAAATCTCCCGCGTTTTTTTTCTGTTATCCAAAATAACAAATTTATCGATACGAAAACCGATATTACCGTTATTTTCGTACCTCTATCTTTTATCTTTCATGGAAATGGTACTAGAAATATAAGCATCATATCGAAAAATATTCCTATATTTTTTTTTTGAATCAATAAGCACCTGATTAAGGAGATTTTCTACAATTAGATATCATCTCAGATTTACATATCACATACATGTTCATAGAGCCTAACTTTTATCTTTACATCATATGGGATATATAAATCATATAAAAAGGTAAGAAGAACAAAACTAAATTGGTTTCTAAAGTAAAATCCTATATGATGTTAAGATTTATTTATGTCTCTGTAACATAGGAATATGTAAAGGTTTGATTGGTTAGGACTTAGGACAGTATATGTATAATGCTAGACTACTGTCAATAAGCTTTAATTTGTGTTGTTTTTAATGTGAAAAAAGACATACGATATATAGTTCTAAGTTTGCTTTATATGTGATAATAGCAACTGTGAGATCAGATGATACTCACCTACACTACATACAAGTCTTAAACATATCCAATGGCTAAGATCGGTAAGGTTAATCTGTTAATCCAGTATTAACCAATAGTAAGGCGTATAGGATGATTATATGTAGCTTAATCCAACAATTAACCAATCGTAACGCTTCCACGGAGGATAATGTTACTCTCATCTAGTTGTTTGATAAAGGAGAAAACAGAAGAGAGACAGTAAAAAATACAATAAGCCAAAAAAAAAGGGGTAAGAAAAATTCAAAGCGAGGTTCTCGGGAACCAATCTGGAAGGAGAGGGAGAGGGTGCAGAGAAGGAGGAGAGAGAAGAGTTAGCGAAGACGATGGCGATGTTAGAGATGAACATTATTGGGCTATTCATGGTTCTTATGTTGCTTCTCATCTCCCTCATCATCCTTTTCGCCTGCAAGCCATGGCGCTACCTTTCTCGTTTCCGATCCTCTCGTTTTTCTTCTACCTTCAAGGTACCTTCCTCCCCCACCCCCACCACTATTCGAATCTCCTGAGTCTTCGTTCCGAGGCCTTTGTTTGATTTGATTTGATGAGGTGTGGCTGGTGGTGGGGATTCTCTTTGCGAAATGATCAAATTGATAACGCTTTTTGATCACCAGTGACAAGTGTTACGTCGTTGAATCATGATTCCTTTCGCGGGTATTTAGGTTTTTTTTTAATCAATTGGGTAGCTTATGTGATTGATTGTGTGTCGACGCGGGGCGGTGAGAATGTGTTTTGGTTTCTGAACAATCTGATTTTGACTTTTGGAAATGAGAATGTGTTGTTCATTTGAGTTTTCACCGGTGGTGGAACAAAGTTCCGTTCGCAGATCACGGTTTGATAGTTTTGTCTTGTGTTGTAATGAGTGTGTATATCTACTTTTCTTTGCCTGCTCACCAAAAAACCGTTTGTTTTTAAAAGCCTTAATTGGGCAATTCCGAGTACTTTTGTGCTTTATGTTTTCTTCTTCTTCTTCTTCTTCTCTAGCTGTAGTTGGAGCCTTACTATCATAACTGGTGGTTTTGTTTTCATTTATATGCAATTTCTGCATTACTTGGATATCATACTAGAATTGTATGACAACTAAATCCGGCATTTATTACAATCTTCGTACAGGGAAATCTTTTCTCTGCTGAATTGAGTTTCTCATGTGTTGTAGCCCTAATACTTTCACCACCATTCTCTGCAGGTGGGGGATTTGCAAAGACCCCTTATATCTGATGATAGAAATCTGATCCAAGGCCAAACCAGTGACGTTACAAGGGAATATGATTTAGAGGGAGCTTGCTACCAGAATGACGGCCTTTTGCATTCATCTCTGACCGAGGGACGGGTTTACAAACAAAGGCTTCCTTCTTCATCTCCCCATTTCACCCAAGGTAACTCTTTCCTCTTTCCTCCACTTCTATCCACCTCTGGTGAAGAAGTTTGGATATGGACATGATCCAGTTTTTGTCAGAAACACCTTTTTTGCGTTGTGAACTCTATGCATCACTCATTCTTCACCTTACCGATCTGCCCTAAATTATGTAGGTGAAAGCTTTGTTCTAGATGTAATTTCTGAACCTTCTGACAATGCTTTGGTGGGCCAAACGCTAAAACCTCCAGCTGAAAAAGGTACCTTGGCAGAAGTGCAAACGTATGACTCGCAGGATAACATAAGTCAATATCTGCAAAATGATCTGGAAAAGGACAGACGTACTGATCTTTTTCCGAAACTCATCAAAGATCAAAGTAATTTCCTTTTCTTTTGCTTTCCTAGGGTGTGTAATACAACTCCATTCCATTTCTTCAATTAGTCGTGCAGACATATATCATATTTGTATTAAAAGTGCAGGAAGTTGGCTGTTCCTGGAGGTCATTGCGGGTCCTGCCATTGGGCTTCAACATGCTGTGCACTCCACAAGTACCTCCAAGCTGCCAGTGAAACTTGGAAGGATTTCTCCAGCTGATTTGGTTTTGGAGGATTCAGAAGTTTCAGGGAAACATGCACAAATAACTTGGAACTCTACTGTAAGGAGCTATAGAGTTTTACTTCGAATTTTGCATGTCACTTTTTACACTGCGTCACACCTGCCTTGATTTGATTTCAGAAATTGAAATGGGAACTGGTGGATATGGGTAGCCTAAATGGAACTCTCGTAAACTCGCAGTCAGTAAGTCATCACGATTTAGGCAACCGGAAGTGGGGTAACCCTGTCGAGCTTGCAAGTGAAGATATAATAACTATGGGAACAACTACAAAGGTCCATGTAAGTCGATTTGAGTGGTTAAAGTTTCTTGCTGATTCTTTGTTTTACTTATTGGTTTTCATGCTATTTCTTTTCTTCTTCTTTGAAAGGTCCGTATCTCGTCTCAGAATGAGTTTCAGATACCATTTAAAATTGGTGTGGCCTCAGATCCCATGGCTATACGTCGAGGAGGCAGGAAACTTCCTATGGAAGATGTCATTCATTACAAGTGGCCGCTTCCTGGAGTGAATAAGGTAACCTTGATTTGTGATTTTGAGTTGTTTATGTGATGATGGGCTTCACTGTTTATGCTAACATAATTCTAAATGTAAATGGTTCCAGTTTGGGCTGTTTTGTGTTTGTGATGGACATGGGGGAGTAGGGGCTGCTCAAACCGCAATCAAGTGAGTCATATTATTATAATTTAGATCTACGCTATTTACTACTCTTTTCTAAAATCCTCCTCGATATTTCTTATTGCGGGTTTCCTTTTAATGCTTAACCTACCAAAGATATTCTAACCTGAAGAAGGCTGTGGTTGGTTATGTTTAAACTGCCGCCTTTCTGAGTTTGTCTATTGATTTTGCTTCATTCAATAATCAGATTTTGATGGCGTTTAAATTTTTAGCTGCATGTGATTAGCCATGCAAATACGTTACAGTTATGGCAGGCGTGGTTGCAGTCGGGAACAACTATCGTTGTTGAAACCTGTTCTGTTGATTTTTGTTTTGGGCTAGTTATTATATGTTAGGAGCCTTCACTAACAACTGGAGCATCTTTGATTTGAATTTTTGTCTCAAACAACATCAATTATATACTTGAATATTTAAGCTAATTTAACTTATTCTCCAGAATTATTCCTGAGGTTCTGGCGAATATTTTATCAGACACACTGAGGAAGGAGAAAGTGTTATCACAAATGGATGCTTCGGACGTCCTTAGGGACGTGCTTGCTAAAACAGAAGCTCGCATGGATGATCACCAATATGAGGTTCTGCAGTTTATCATTTTCTTTCCTTTTCCTTTAATTGCATGTTAGTCTTTACACTTGCTGATGATTAGCTGGACTATTTTTTATTCAGTCATACTTAATGAAATAGTCCATCGATGCAGGGTTGCACAGCTACTGTTCTCTTGGTTTGGAAAGACGGTAAAGGAAATTTCTTCGCACAATGTGCCAATCTTGGGGATTCAGCATGTGTTATCCAGTACGTTGAAAGATTATATTGCTATCTTAAGATTCTTAGTTGTGGAACTTGCATTAACCTGAGTATAAACTTGTAGCAGCATTTCTTGGTGTAGAAAGAGGGATGGGGCTTGATTACTCAGATTAGAAACAAGAATCTTGCGTGTTAAAGCGTGAGTGAGTGTGGTCTTCACATAATGAAAACCTCTTGTTTTGGAAACAGTAGATCATGTATAATCTAGGGTGTATGGTAGAGTAAATAGACACTAATAGATGGGATTTATGCTTTCCATTGTTTCACATCTTAGTAGAAATTTTGTTGAATTAGAGAAGCCTATCTGAATATCATTTTTTTGTTTTGCGGAAATAGAAAGAGAGTTTATCTTTACATTTTCCTTAATACTGATCTTAATAATCACAATAGCAGATAGTTGCTTTGCCCTCATGAATAAATGGTCTCGGCCAAATAATAGTAAATTCGAGCTTTTTAATTGATTGCGATTTGTTTTGCATTTGGCAGTCTTGATGGCAGATATATACAAATGACTGAAGATCATCGAGTGATTAGCCTGTCCGAGAGAAAAAGATTCCAAGAGGCAGGACTATCATTGAGAGATGGAGAGACTCGAATCTTCGGTAATAGCTCAATGAATTAAGCACGCTCTGGTAATTCCACCTTCATTGTAACAAAATAACCAAGTCTGATTTGATAATTTTGTTTTTCAGGTATAAACCTTGCAAGGATGCTTGGAGACAAATTTCCAAAGGAGCAAGACAGCCGTTTCAGTGCAGAGCCATACATAAGCCAGCCTTTGCGTATCGATCCATCTAGTAAAGATGTGTTTGCTCTATTGGCTAGGTAAAATACATAAAAACATACTAAGTTTGTCCCTTGTTCTCATTCTGTGTTGCTAATTCTAACAACCGATAAAAACAATTCTGTAGTGATGGGTTATGGGATGTGGTAAGTCCGAAGAAAGCTGTGCAGCTGGTGCTTCAGGTAAAGATATTTTGAATCATCAAGACATTTGCTAGTATGTCATAGAACCTGGATCTAATGAAGTGTTTGTGTAAAAAAACGAATGTAACAGATGAAAGAGAAAGAGAAAGAGAGAGGGGCAGAGAACATTGCAGAGAAGATAGCAAACGGTCTGCTGAATGAAGCAAGAGCGATGCGTACAAAGGACAACACCTCCATTCTTTACTTAGATTTCGATACTTCCCTGTAGTGTTAGGAAGACCTCAATGTAATGTATTTGGGAAGTGTCTTTAATTTGTGTACAATCTTTTGATTTACATTTGTTAGTATTCCTAGGCTATATGAGAGAAAAGAAAAAAACCTCAGTTGCAGAGAGAGCTTTAGAATGGGGAGGGGGGGTTATTAGCAAGCGATGTCCGTTTCGTCTATTGCTTATATAGTATTAAGAATATTTTTATTAAAGTTTTGTCTTATAACTAATTTTATCATTTTGAAATGTGTATGATAAGAAAGAAGAAGTGATCTTTATTATCTGAATTGGTTGGTTACACTGTTCTGAGAAGAAGAGCTCTAGAACATCTCTGAAGATCAGTACTCTCTCTCTCCCTCTCTCTAAGCAACACGTACGCTGCTTTTACAACTCACGACAATGCATAAAGAAACTGAAAATGACAAATCACTAAGTATATACAGTAGCTCAGTCACGTGCTCCTTCTTCTTCACTCTTTAGTCACATGTGACTAACCAGCCTCTACTGTCACCAGCCTCTAAAGCTAGTCTAGTATGTGAACCACTGCATTCAGGCGTGCAGGAAACAAAAGTTATCAAACAAACACTGTTCTTCTGTAATTACCAAACAGACACGGTTGCTCGTAATTGCATATCTATATGATGTAGCGGTAAAACTTCGAAATCTTTTCTTACGAGAGAAATAAGTATGTTTGACTGACGTATATGGGATAAAACCAAATAGTAAAACATAAGTCAAAGAATTTTGAAGATATTTTGGGATTCCTTAAGTCTAAATATCTGACTAGTACCTAAAATGGCAGATATGAATTTGAAACTGAAAAAAAGAAGGAAACGAAGCGAGCCTAAAAGAAGGAGTAGTTCGCGCGTCCACACTAAAAGCATGTGTCCCTACAACACCAGATCCAACCCTACTCATTTATGAAAACGTCATTATATGCCCCCCTCAACGGTTAACCAAACCCCACACTTGTTCATCTTAATTCTTCCCCCAACCACAAAAAGATTTTTATTTGGGAGAAAACAAAAAAAAAATGGGTCTGCATCCAATCTCCGACGCCAACGAACACAATCCCTTCGGATCTCTCACCGCCGACGAGTTCTACGCCAAGCATTCCGTTAGCCACTCCTCCGCATTCATCAACAACCCCCGTGGTCTCAAGCTCTTCACTCAATGGTGGTCTCCACTCCCTCCAACTAAACCAATCGGTATCATCGCCGTCGTTCACGGCTTCACAGGAGAATCCAGCTGGTTTCTTCAGCTCACATCAATCCTTTTCGCTAAATCCGGTTTTATCACCTGTGCGATTGATCACCAAGGACATGGATTCTCGGATGGACTCATCGCTCATATCCCTGACATCAATCCCGTCGTCGATGACTGTATCTCCTTCTTTGATGACTTCCGTAACCGTCAGACTCCGTCAGATCTGCCGTGTTTTCTCTACTCCGAGTCCTTAGGCGGCGCGATTGCTCTCTACATCTCGCTTCGTCAGAGAGGTGTTTGGGATGGGCTTATCCTCAACGGAGCTATGTGTGGAATCAGCGATAAGTTCAAACCGCCGTGGCCGTTGGAGCATTTGCTCTTCGTCGTCGCCAATCTCATCCCTACCTGGCGCGTTATCCCCACACGCGGCTCGATACCTGAGGTTTCGTTCAAGGAGCCCTGGAAGAGGAAGCTTGCGATGGCTAGCCCTAGGAGGACGGTGGCGAGACCACGCGCCGCCACGGCTTATGAGCTCATCCGTGTCTGTAAGGATCTGCAGGAGAGGTTCGAGGAGGTGGAGGTCCCGCTTCTGATCGTGCACGGCGATGGCGATGTTATCTGCGACGTGGCGTGCGTGGAGGAGCTTCATCGGAGAGCGATTAGCGAGGATAAGACGATCAAGATCTACCCTGAGTTGTGGCATCAGATGATTGGGGAATCGGAGGAGAACGTCGATCTGGTTTACGGTGACATGCTAAATTGGCTCAAGACCCGAGCAGAAAGCGCCGCTGAGAGGAAGGCACGCGCCGGCGGAGTTTAGAGTCCTTTTGACTCATTGGGTGTTGTGTTTGTTGTCGTCCAATAGGGCAGAGCCATCTGGCTAGCGAGTAATTTTATGGTTCACTGTTTCGTAGCGCATGGTTTACAGTTAAACCAACCAATCCCTTTGGCTTTGGCCTTTGGGTATCAATAAATATGGAATATGAAAATTATTGACATAAAAAACAAACCAAATATTTGCAAATATCAAGTTTCTCACTCTCTCTCTCTCTCAGTTTGAGAAAACAATAGAATTATCGTCAAACATCTGAGACTAATACCATAGATTAAAAAGGCAAGACGAGAGATAAGGGATGATGGGATGTTCGAACTCGCGAACTGATTGGTTCACAGAAAAAGTACAAATGTAAAGTTTGGGTACTTACGTTCATGTCAAGAGAACGTAAAATAGGCCCAAGTTAAGTAGGGTAATCGAGGCCCATGAGTCTGTAAAAACCCAAAACCACATAAACCCTGCGAAATTGGCCGCGGTTGCTGCAGTCGCCGGCGGCAGAAATGGGGAAGAAGAACAAGAGAAGTCAAGACGAGCCTGAGCTCGAACCGGAGCCCGAGCTTACAAAAATAGTCGAGGAAGACTCTAAAAAGAAGAAGAAGAAGAAGAAAAGCCATGGAGACCCGGAGCAAAAGATGAGTCTCGACGGAGACGCGAAGAAGGAGAAAAAGAAGAAGAAGAAAAGCCAAGAGGAGGAGGAGCCAAAGCTTGAGCTGGAGCAATCGAAAATTCAAGAAGAGGAGAAGCCAAATGTAGAAGACGGCAGAGCTACTGTCAGCATAGCCATAGCTGGTTCAATCATCCACAACACTCAATCACTCGAGCTCGCCACACGTGTACTCTCTCACTCCCTTCACTACTCTGCTTTGGCTTCCCGGAGGATTTTCAAGTCTCCTCTTTTCCATTTCCAATTTAGCAATTTAAAACATCTCTTATTTCTCTAACATTTCTCAGCTCGCCGGCCAAATCGCTCGTGCAGCCACAATTTTCCGAATCGACGAGGTATGTATTCTACCTCTTCTATCCTCACAGAGCTCTGTAAACTTTCTCGGGTTGCATCAAAATTACTCAATTGGGATGTCATATGCAATAGATTGTGCTAAATTCAACAGCTCTTTTGGCTTGTTTTAATCAGATTGTAGTGTTCGACAATAAGAGCAGCTCAGAAATCGAACATGCTGCTATGAATTCTTCTGATAACAATGAAAGTGGTGCCTCCTTTCTAGTTCGTATCTTGAAGTATTTAGAGACACCACAGTATTTGAGGAAATCTCTTTTCCCCAAGCAGAATGATCTTAGATATGTGGTGTGTACTGTCTTTTCTTAAGTCCTTTCTCTTCAACTTTCTCACTTTTGTATTCCATCTTTCTTTTCTAGTGTCTTGTGACTAGATTTTGCTTTGCTTTGTCTGATCTATGTAAAGGGTATGTTGCCACCTCTTGATGCTCCTCACCATCTGCGTAAGCACGAGTGGGAACAATACCGTGAAGGTAACACCATACTTTCATCTCTAGTTATTAAATCTTTAGTGACACCTTAGAAATACGAAATCTTACAAAAAAACTGGTGTGTAGTATGAGTCAAGCTATCACCTTTCTTTGTTGTAGAAAAGCTGCTATATTTTCACTTTTTTTTTTGAAATGATAACCTTATAGGTGTGACGCTGAGTGAAAAGGCTCCAAACTCTGAGGGTACGATGGTTGATGTGGGTTTAAGCAAGGTATTTTAAGTTGGGATATCTCAAATCCTCATTGCACTCAGCCGGGTCTTCTTTTAACCCTGTGTTTTACATATTGTTTTGCATGTGATTGACCTTTATTTGATGTTCGTGATGCAGAGTGTTGTTGTCGATAAAGTGCTTAGTCCAGGAGTTAGAGTCACAGTAGCCATGGGAACCAACCACGATTTAGGTATGATAATCTCTATTATCTTTCATTATTCACCTGTCTTCAATCTTTAAATTTCGATTTAGATAATTTATTGACCTTGTTTCTCAAATCATCATTGCACTCAGAAACTGTCCCCTAAAGAAATTTAGACGTTGAAATAATGCCTACCTATATCTACTTGTTGAGTTAGCATATATATTGAATTTGGTTCATCTAGATTTGGTACGCCAGATTGTTGAGCCCTCTAAGCCAAGGGAAGAAGCAGGAATGTATTGGGGATACAAAGTACGATATGCATCACAATTAAGTTCCGTATTCAAGGAATGCCCTTTCCAGGTAATAATAATGATACTCTCTGCTCCTCATCCTTCTAGGAAATTAAATCATATTTTCCTGCATAACCTTATTTCCTAATACCAAGAGCAGGGTGGTTATGATTATTTGATTGGTACCTCGGAGCACGGCCTGGTAATTAGTTCATCAGAGCTGAAAATACCGACATTTAGGTGATTCTCATTTCCCTCTAACATGATATAAGTTTTGTGTCTAAAGACATTTCTAGCAGTTTGAATTTGAGAGGCTGACATAGCTGGTTTTGGCATGAAATTATAGACATCTATTGATTGCATTTGGTGGACTTGCTGGGCTCGAAGAAAGTATTGAAGATGATAATCAGTATAAGGTAACTTGATATATAGCTCTTTATCTCTCACAGATCTAAGGTATTGTGTGTTTAATATGGACATTAAGAGTATTGTGTGTTTAATATGAACATTAAGAAAAAGACTTGATGATTGCAGGGGAAAAACGTTCGAGATGTGTTTAATATATACTTGAATACTTGCCCACATCAAGGAAGCCGAACCATTAGAGCAGAGGTAATGGAAGAGTTTTTCTTATGAGCTGTGTTTATGTGAAATGGGTATAGACTATTATATGTTCCAAGATAATTGAGCTGAGGACATAGTGCAATTGAATGTGCAGGAAGCAATGTTTATTTCCCTTCAGTACTTCCAGGAACCTATCAGCAGGGCAGTGAGAAGAGTTTAAGGTTTGAAAAAAGAGTCAAAGAAGCTATTGTTCTCATAGAATTGAGTTCTTTTCTATTTGAAGAAGAGTGGTGGGTGTAATGTAACTGATGTTTTACAAATTTGAACCAAGTTTATTCTTGTACTATCTCAATTTTGGGTTATTGAAATACTCATCCAATAGTGAGTGGCACTCTAAAATGTATGTACCCAACTGTACCATACATGAAATTAAAATTCTAGTATTGTCAAACCGTTGTTGCGGTTAGTTGCAACTTTTTCATAAAGAGTCTGTGATAAATAAAACGTTATTTACCTAAAAAAAAGTGGGCCATGTAAACAAAAAATAAAATTTGAGTATTAAAGCCCGGCCCAAAAAGGAGAAGGGTAAAATTGTAAAAGCGACAAGATTTTGACCCTAAGAGACCGGTGCGCGTGAGCGATTAAATGAATTGTATGAATCGTTCGTGGTTCAGTTCTCCGTCTCGTTTATCTCTTTTGGTGCTAAAATTCTCAGCAGGGAGAGAGAGAGAGAGGTAGAACTCAAGAGAGAGCCAACAAACAACAACAAAAAAAAAAAACAGAAAAATTTAAAAAAAAATCAAAATTGAAACCGAATAGAGGAGAAGTTCCCGCGCCATGGTGAAGCAGCTACAACAGCAGGACGATCCCGTGGAGAAGACCAAGTCTCTGATCTCTGCTCTCAACTACGTTTCTCGCGACCTTCTCTTGCCTTCTCACCTTTACGATTCCGTTTCCTCCATCTACCATGCCTCCCTCTCCGATCCCTCTCCTCCGCCTCCTCCTGTAAGCTGTCTCTTCTTCTCGATTGTTTCGTGTTCAGATTCGTTACGGATCGAATTTACTGGTTATCTTGAGTTTGAGTGTATGTATATTGGTCTTGATTCGGTAGATTTTGCAATAATTTGTGCTTTGGGTTAATGTTCAGAGAATTTGTACCTCTCTAATTGGTGTTTGTGATTGTATTATTAGAACAATTCTTTTACTCCCAGAGGTAATGGTGGTGATTTGATGAGTGAGTTCGAAGATGCACTTTTGGAGCAGCGACGAAAGTGTGAATCAGGCTCTCGACTGGCTGAATTAAAGGAAACTCGGTATAAGAGTCGTATCCAGAATCGATTATCTCAACTTGAAGGTGGATTGCTGTTTTTTGCCTTGCTAGTTTTCTGCAAACTCTCTGAATATTTGGTTTCTGGACTAGCCTAGTATCCTGTGAGAGGAATGCTCACTATTGTGTTTTGAATTTAGGATTACCTTCCACTAGAGGTGAAGATTTGCAGGAAAAATGCTTACTTGAGCTTTATGGCCTTAAGGTATGTTTGACACTAGATTGATCTTTTTCTATTAATTGACACTGTTTTTAAAATATGATTTGCTTTACACTGACACTGTGTTTTGCTGTATGGCAGCTACGAGAACTACAATGCAAGGTTAGGTCGGAGGTGGGCGCTGAGTACTGGCTGCGTTTGAATTGTGCACATCCTGAAAGCCAACTATATGACTGGGGCATGATGCGGTTGCCTCGCCGAATGTATGGGGTTGGAGACCCTTTTGCTATGGAAGCTGATGATCAGTTCAGAAACAAGCGTGATGCCGAGGTCATTTGCTTTCCTTACAACTATCTACTTCTTCCTCCCTGATTTTCTAATTTTTACCCATTATGATGAATTTTTTCTTAGAATGAAAAGTCTGATGACGTTCTGAAATGATAGGAATAAGTCCCTTTTTAGAAGAAAAACTAGACTAGGAGTTGTGGATATATCTTACTAGGTTCTTCTTTTGTTTAGAGAGACAATTTTAATAGAAGTTTCTTTAAATTGTATACAAATTCTAGTTGCGATATGTTTTTTGCTGATACGTTCAAACTCTTTGTTCAGAGGTTACTGCGGTTAGAAGAAGAGGAAAAGAATCTGATTGAAACGACACAAAGGAAATTCTTTGCAGAAGTACTCAACGCTGTTCGTGAATTCCAGTTGCAAATTCAGGCGTCTCAGAGACGGTGTAAGCAAAGAAATGATTTTGTCCAGGTATGATATCCCTGCCATTCTGTTTATCATTACTCACTTTTCTTGCCATAGAACCCAGGACATAATTTAACTATATATCCTTCAATATCATAATTATACTAAATTTTACAAAAAGTAATCACTGCCATTTATCTAACAGGGCTGGCATGGAAAACAAAAGCTACGTGCTACCCGAGCAGAAAAACTGCGGATAATGGCGCTTAAATCTGATGATCAAGAGGAATACATGAAACTAGCAAAGGAGAGTAAGAACGAAAAACTAACCCTTTTTCTAGAGGAGACAAACAAAATCTTTGTTAGTTTGGGAGCTGCAGTCCAGCGTCAGAAAGATGCCAAACTTTCAGAAGGCATTAAACTACTGAAAGGCTCAGAATCCGACTTATCTGAAATTGATGCTCCCGAGGATGTGCTTCCTGACCAAGATATTGAGATCATCGAGTCTGACAATAATGATGATTCTAATGACTTACTAGAAGGCGAGAGGCAGTATAACTTGGCTATCCATACAATACAAGAGAAGGTAATTATAACTATCTTTTTCTATTTAATAGGACTATGGTTAAGTTTTTTTTAATTCAGCTATCAATGCTTTCTTTAACAGGTGACGAAGCAGCCATCGCTTCTACAAGGTGGGGAACTAAGATCCTACCAATTAGAAGGGCTTCAATGGATGGTCTCTCTATACAACAACGACTATAATGGAATTTTAGCTGATGAAATGGGTTTAGGAAAGACTATCCAAACAATTGCACTGATTGCGTATCTTCTTGAGAGTAAAGATGTGCATGGGCCTCATCTAATAGTGGCTCCAAAAGCTGTGCTACCAAACTGGGAAAATGAGTTTGCAACATGGGCACCCAGGTATGTTCCAGAGAATCTTTTATTTTCCCTTAATTGCATTGATATGGATGTGTGAATGACATATGCTTTATTTTTGTCCATTTGACAGCATTTCCGCTTTTCTGTATGATGGATCGAAAGAGAAAAGAATTGAAATACGAGCAAGAATATCAGGAGGAAAATTTAACGTGTTGATAACCCACTACGATCTTATCATGAGAGATAAAGCATTCTTGAAGAAAATTAACTGGAATTACATGATTGTTGATGAAGGACATCGGCTGAAGAACCATGAATGTGCTCTCGCAAAGACTCTAGGAACAGGGTATGTTTCTGTATGATTCTCTGGTCTTTGATGTATTCTATCTAGCATTTTAAGGAAAAATTTGAGACATGCCTTCTTATGCATTAGCTTGATGTAGTCCGAAGTGAATGGTGTTAACTGGTTGCTACTCTGATTTACCTCGTAAGTATGCTGTCACAGAGGAAATTTGAATACATTTTGCTTACACTGATTTGTCCTGGATGCAGCTATAATATTAAGCGCAGGCTTCTATTAACTGGGACGCCCATACAGAACAGTCTGCAAGAACTATGGTCGCTGCTTAATTTTCTTCTTCCTCACATCTTTAACTCGATTCAGAATTTCGAAGAATGGTTTAATACTCCTTTCGCAGAACGTGGTACTGCTAGTCTTACAGATGAAGAGGAGCTGTTGATTATTAATCGTCTGCATCATGTGGGTTTATTATACACTTTTCTTTGCTTTATTTTTGTAATAGCAAATTCGCTATGCAAAATACTCAATGTTAATATCACTTTCAGGTCATAAGGCCGTTTCTACTGAGAAGGAAAAAAAGTGAAGTTGAGAAATTCCTTCCCGGAAAGACACAAGTCATACTGAAGTGTGATATGTCGGCTTGGCAAAAATTGTATTACAAACAAGTTACAGATGTAGGCAGGGTTGGTCTTAACTCTGGTTTGTAGCTAAACTTTTAACTTCCACTCTCTCCAATATCTTTTCATCTTTCAGTAAAGAACATATATCAGGAAGTTAAATTGCTAATGAGGTCCTTTTTTGCAGGCAACGGGAAATCAAAGAGTCTACAGAATCTGACAATGCAATTAAGAAAGTGTTGTAACCATCCGTACCTATTCGTTGGAGGAGATTATAATATGTGGAAGAAGCCTGAGATTGTGAGAGCTTCAGGAAAATTCGAGCTACTTGATCGCCTCCTTCCAAAACTGAAGAAGGCTGGACACAGAATTCTTCTCTTCTCCCAAATGACTCGTCTCATCGACCTTCTCGAAATTTACTTGACACTCAATGACTACATGTACCTCAGACTCGACGGTACTACAAAGACAGACCAAAGAGGAGCTTTACTGAAGCAATTCAATGAACCGGACTCTCCCTACTTCATGTTTCTTCTGAGCACACGTGCCGGTGGCCTTGGTTTGAACTTACAAACTGCAGACACTATTATTATATTTGACAGTGATTGGAATCCACAAATGGACCAGCAGGCAGAGGATCGTGCCCATCGGATAGGGCAGAAAAAGGAAGTGAGAGTGTTTGTGTTGGTTAGCATTGGCTCCATTGAAGAAGTAATATTGGAGCGTGCAAAGCAAAAGATGGGCATCGATGCCAAAGTCATACAAGCAGGGCTCTTCAACACAACTTCTACTGGTAAAAGGAATTAAACACACACATATTCTTATCTACTACAAAACTTGATATCGTGCTAAATGCTTATCTCTTGAATCATCAACAGCTCAAGACAGGAGAGAGATGCTGGAACAGATCATGAGCAAAGGAACGAGCTCACTGGGGGAAGATGTGCCAAGTGAGAGAGAGATTAACCGGCTGGCAGCTCGAACCGAGGATGAGTTTTGGATGTTTGAACAGATGGACGAGGAAAGACGCAAAAAAGAGAACTATAATACACGTCTCATGGAAGAGAAGGAAGTTCCCGAGTGGGCTTACACTTCAGAGACTCAAGAAGACAAGACTAACGATTCGAAAAACCATTTTGGTAGTGTAACGGGTAAACGGAAACGAAAAGAAGCAGTGTACAGCGACTCTTTAAGCGAGTTGCAGTGGATGAAAGCGATGGAGAGTGAAGAAGAAGATACTTCGAAAGTATCTAAGAGACGAAAGAAAAGGGAAACAAAGACACCAATGAGTAATGGGGCAAAGGTAGAAGCAGAGTCGAGCGGAAGCGAAGAGGGAAAAGAAGAAGAAAGAAAGGAGGAGAGTGGGAAAGAGAGTGAAGAAGAAAATGAGAAGAAGCCATTATTCAGTTGGAAAACTTATAAGAAGAAAAGGACAAGATTTATCTAGCTGTTAAAAGTAGCTCAAACGCAACTAAACCCAAACTGAAGAGAATAATGAATGTTTCTTTCTACGCTTATTAGGCAATAAGCCAATTTTCTGATAATTCTGTCTGTGTCTGTATTTTTCTTTTATTCAAACCTTTGGCATAAATATGTAGAGCTTTTCTATAGAATTCAGAGCTTAAATAGATGAGATGGGGAAATTGGTAGAGCGATATTGTGTATGCAATTCCATGACATGACCTCATGTTTATGGGTGTATTATTTGTATGTTTTACAGTACTTCCATTGAGTTTCTTGGGTGAGGTACTTAATAATCCACTATTGATATAATGTAGTTATATAATTAATTTTATATTTCAAAAAGAATTGAACCACTTGTAAAATGAAAAATGACATTCGACTCTCTTATGAATTTCTCAATCCCTCAAATGAAAGATCTATTTCAAGGCATGTATTTAATCTAACATTTTTAATGATTTCTATTTTTTTTTTTTTTAATCATATGTTACTTCAATCTAAGATTTTTTTTTTTTTTAATGAAATCAAGTATTACTAAATTGATGATCTGAAAATTATCTTTAAAAATCTACCGTCTTTGAAAACATTTTGAAGATTGGATTACGATAGATTTTAGAGGATTTCTTTACTTACAAATACATAAATCTAAATCTCATGGTTTAAGTGGGTGATTTGGGAAAGATTTAATCATAAATTATAAGAATCCTAAAATCATATTTAAACTCATTAAAAACTCATATCCTTAAAAATAATGTAGGATTGAATACAAAGTTACAAATGGACACATCATTTCTTTTCTATCAACATCAGTTCATCACATGATATCAATTTAGATTTTTACAATACTTGGATAAAATAATAATATACTATCATTCGTGTTTTTGCAAATCAAATTAGTGTTTAGATTGCACTAAAAAGACAATAAAAAGTGTTTGCACACCATGAATTTAGATCTATAAGTAGGTGTAAAATGGAAAGGAATTTTGATCCATTAAAATAGTAAATATCATTATACGTATTTTTTCTAAATCTATTTTTATGACAATACTTTGGCAAAGTAGTATAAATAGGTAGAAAGAACACTCTACAGAACCAAACATAAACAAATAAAAAGGGGATTAACCTCATAGATGAAGAAGATGACCACCACCATGAAAATCATGTCTTTTGCTATGTTACTTGTTCTTTTGTTCTCTCTTGGTTAGTAGTCTCTCTCGATCTTTTCGGATATGTTATGCATTAAAGATTATATAAACGTTTTGTTTTGATCTTTACGTGGTATCCTTAAAAGTGAAAATAAAAAAAATCTGCGTATGCATGTTGCAGATGTAGTCGTTGAAGGATCAGATAGTTCGTTGTGCTGTAACACACATCCGAAATTTGGAGCGTGCAAAACGTACCAAGACAGAAAGAGATGCAACAATTGGTGTCGTGATGGATGTTCTAATAAGAAAGGCGGTTTTTGCAAACGTGTTGGTAGACTACAGCAATGCCATTGTTACTGTTAAAACATCCCCATCACTTATATTGGCTTATTTGTCTTGATTATGTCTTTCATTTACATTTTATATCACAAAGATTTGGTAATTGCATTGGTTTGATTATAAACGAATAGTTTCAATCTTAAGTAAACCAAACAGCTGCTCAATTTTATAGTGGCGATACATTCTCTTTTAACAAAAAGCCATCCGCAAAAATAAAACTGGCACCAAAGTCTCGATATGTTTTTGGTCTTTTGTAGCAGCCGGCTAAAGTAATCCTGGTACAAAACAATCAAAAACATTGAAAAGTACCAACCCAACATTACAGACTTAATCATCCTGATTAACTTCAAGGTTCTTCAGCTTCGATTCCAGCTCGCCATTCCCGTTACCTTCGTTCTCTTCATCTTCTTCGTCTTCCTCATCATCAGCTTCTTCTTCTCCATCAGGATCATTCTCGTCAAAAGCTCCAAGCAACTCTGGGGATTTCTTGAATATCTCTTTAACTTCTTCAATACCTTCTTCTGATATGATATTCCCATCGATGTTCAACAGCTTGAAAGCTTCTTTCTTGATAACAACATGAGCCAAGGCCTGTGCTCCGGCTCTTCTTATGTAATTGGTGCTCATATCGACGTATTGCAATTTCGAATGGTCTTCTTCCATACTCTTTGCAATCTGGACACATCCCTCGTCTTTCAGCTCATTCTCAGACAGATTCAACTTGTTTAGATGTTGTTTTACTGCTACACAGGCTGCAATCGCTGAAGCGGCTTCAACTGTTATGTCATTACCTGCCATCTCTAGAACTTCAATGGGTGAAGCAGACTCCTTGAGAGCGTTTGCTATGGCTATGGCACCTTCATCCTCTAGATTTAGATAACTCAAGTAAAGCTCAGTCAAGTGTTTGTAGCTTGAAAGAGTTTTGCTCAGAGAAAGTCCGGCTTCTGTGCCAAACATATTATCCCGCAGATCAAGTTTCTCCATATGAGTACAATGCTCAAGTGCTTCTGACAAGGCAATTCCCCCTTCTGAGTCGACTCTTGTGGAAGAACACCGGAAATTCTCCAGCAGTGGCGAACGCCTGACAACCTTTGCAATTGCGAGTGCCCCTTCATCACCCGTCATGTTATTGTGAAAATGAAGGACCCTCAAATTCTCTGTTGAAGGAATTAACTCAGACACCGCTTGTGCAGCTTCCTTAGAGATACCATCATTCATCAAATACAGCTCTTCCAAAGAGCTCTGGGATTTTAAGATTGCCCCAAATGCTCTAACACCTTTCTCACCCAATGCATTCTCTGATAAGTTGAGTGATAACAGGATACTACCTTCCAGCGCGTCCGAAAAGATATTCATAACTTCAAGAGCTTCAACCTCTGGTCGTCCAGCAACAAAGTCCGACAAGTCAACTTCCTTAAGCTGATCTTTCAGAGACGCCAAGATAGGCTCAGCGACACGAGCAGCTCCCAAGCCGAAACTCCTATTGCTAAAGCATATCTTAGTGTAAGCATTGCCAGGTTCCTTCAAGGGTTTGAGAAGCTCCTCAGCCTCCTCAGCCTCAATGAAAGCCCGTTGGCCTTTGGAGATATCGAAAAAAGTTTCGCGGGGAGAAGCAGAATCTTCAGAAACCGGTTCTCTTTTGACAACCACATTAGCAACAGGCCCTTTCTTGAGAACTTCCAAGATAAGCTTACTGCACTCTTTGGCATAAAGCTGTACAGCGGAGCCGCCATCACCATCAGGTTCCCTCTCAAACTGTTGGTTAGCAGTGGAGAAAGCAAAATCCTCGATCCTCTTAGCATTCTCCGTAGCCTGCTCAGTGGTTAAGCTACCGTACTTGTCAGTAAAAATGGTCTTGGAAGAGAGGTTGTTGGTTATCCGCTCAATGAGAGCTTCCCTTGTAGGTAAACTCGGCGGCCACAGTTTAATGGAGAAAGCATGAGGTCGGGAATCAAGTGTATCACCCATTATCACAAAATCCACAATAATAGTCTTATCTCACTGCAAAACATAAGACACACATGCTAGAGATAATCAGAGAAAAGCTCTATGATTCGTATCACACTTTCGATAATACGATTGGGAAAGAAAAAGAAAAACCATATTGAGATTGAATCTAATAATAAAAATAACAAAATGCTTTGGATAAATCTGTAAGAACAATTAATCGTAAAGAGCGGAGATCATCACAACAGTCTCCAGAAGAAGCATTTAAACGAACTACGAGGGACGAAGTATATAATCGGATCCGGAAACAAAAAAGGAAGAAAAAGCTTACCGAACCGATGAGGGTTGTCTGAATCTCAGAGGTCTGAGAGACTCTGTGGCTGCGAGAAGTGTGTGTTTAGGGTTTCACAGAGAAAGAACAAAAATAATATTTCACCGGAGCTCGCTCCCTCTTTAAATCTCCCTCCCACGATTGTACCAAAAAAAAAAAAAAAAAAAAAAAAGTCTATAGTCGTCACTGAGACTTATGTTATGTACCAAATTCGATTTATATTTTAATTTTTACCCAATCGCGCACCAAATAATCCACTTTTTTGGAAGAAAACGTAAATAAAATTGCAATCAACGTGGATACTAATAATAATAATATTTTTTAAGTCTTTGATGTTAAGACAACTCATCATCATCCTCGTGTAATCGAGATTTCAGACCATGACATGTGAAATGTGATCACTACATACATTATCTTATAATTTCAATTATAATATTATCTCAACTGTTTTAAAGATTTGAGTCTCAGCAATATTCATTTTTCTTCTTCTACTTCTAAGGCAAGCACTCGTTAGTTACCACTTAGCAATATAAGTGGTATCCCAAGGTCTTGTTTCTTCAACACAGAGGATTGGTGGAGCCTGGATTTTTGAATTGAATAATGGAAGTTTACCATAATGGTATATTTGGATACAACGTGCCCATTTCTTTTAAGACCGATTGTGATCAGAAGAGATTAATACAATGACCCAAAATGAAACATACGCACAGCAAATAACTAAAACAACTCAGGACCGGACGATAAAGACCTCTAACGGCGGCTTGCTTGCTCTTTCTCTCTCTCTATATTCCTTGTCTACTTACCTCTAGTTAAAGTCCAGTCTTCTTCTTCCACATTCTACAACCTCAAGCTTTGCAGGTTTGTAGTAGACTTTGTTAGAGCTCTACAAAAGTACTCTCTTATCTCTGGTATTGTTCGCTGCACCAGCTCGTTCTGCCTGCATTTCTCATTCACAATCTCTCAGACAAACGGCAATACACATATCTTAGGGGAGAGAAAGAGAGAGATCTTGTTTATATTACCAAGGCCTTGAACTCAGTTTATCGAAATGCTCCAGGATGAACAAGATACAAGCTTGCCTCAGCGACATCGCATGGAATGCTTCTGAGAGCTCATACATGTCTCCTATGCTTTCCAACGTTATATCCTTTCATATATACACAAAGTAACCGTGTCAGATTTCAATCAAGTATTATGCAAACCACATCACTTTCCATTGCAATATAATTCTGGCTAACCTGAGCAATTGTGTATTCACATAGTCGTTTCAGGCCCTCCAAGAGATACTGATCCGCCGCTCTTAGAAGATCTTTTGATATCTCAGTTGTTATGTCGACAGATCCAGTGTATATAAATCTGAAAAACATAATCCAAGTGAGTCAATTACATGTTTAAGAAAAGTTCTCACAGGTTTTAGGAAATCTCAATATCTCAAATGAGTCATTTTAAAGCCTGTAGAAGTTCACCATACCTCATCATTAACTCAAACACCTCCCATTTGATATTTGGAATCTCAATATCTCTAGCGTCTTTTTCCTGTGGTGTAAATGGAAAATAAACCATGACATATTTGTTTGCCCAAAAAAAAAAAAAACCATGACATATTTAGCTCTAATTTCCACACAAAAAAAACGTATTCTTCTGATAGAGAGCAGATCAGCATACACCCATTGGTCATTGTCATCATAGCTTGTAAACGACAATTCCTCCACAATAACACTATCAAAAAGACAAAAAAATTTAGTTCACTTACTCTGTAACCACCATCAAACATTGCGCGAAATGCATCTGAGGATGCCAGCAAACAAATTCTGTGTGCATAGAATGTCCTCCCTGCAGTATGATTTTTCTGTTTTACATATGGACTTTGGAGCTAAGCTAATTAGGCTTCCGCAACTTCTGGATTAATATATGATTACCTTCGACTAGAAATGTTACATCAGACAGCGTGGCATTATTTACATATTGCTCTCCGAGATAAACCTGTAACAAAAAGACATACAGAATACTGTGTTGAGATGCCCACCCCTTGCGTATCGGAGAACTGAAGCAAAAAGGAAACTCACCCTTTGTGTTGGAGAAGGAGGAGCAGCATCAACTGGAGAAAGTGCCATAGATTTATTTGCTAATTTATACAACGCTGCCGCACCATCAAGTTGCTGCTTAGTGTTTGTGGAACCAAGAAGACCGAGTAGCAACTCCAACCCTGACAAAAGACAACTTGATATTAAAAAAAATGCACAAAAAACATCCAAACTGGACGGTTCACGCAATAAAAGTTTGAATATCATTAGCTCATATAAATTAAAAAACTGTCACATGCCATTGTCATCTATGAATATGGTTCTCTGATCCTCGGGTGAACAGAGATGAGCAAGAGCAAGAGCAACTCGTCGTTGAATAGACTTCTCTGAAATGCGCATTAGGTACAACAGATGTCTGAGAACCTACAAAGGGAATATCAAAGCACAGAAATATTTAAGGTTGAATAGAGAAATTCAGAATCTCGACCAGGATAAAGCAATTTCCCTACAAATCGTCAATTGTGTATTATTTTTAGTCGCTAAAGATGGAAAAAAAAAAAAAACAAATTTAAAGACAAGTATAATTTAACTTACTCTTCCATGAATCTTCTCCTCCAATCTCTTTAGTGTTTTCGAGACACAATCTTTGGTTGCCTAAAGAATCATGGTATATTATCAACACATTAAGGTGAAGAGCAAGAAACATACAATTAAAGCTGCAGATAATTTTCAATATTTAGCCAATAAAAGGAGTATAGTGATGTAATTCTGGAAAGTAGAGGAAGGGTAACATAGCTGTACATACTTGAACAATAAACTCTCCATCCTGTAGCTTCTGGATACCTCCCACCCTGATAAAATCCGACACATTATCCTAGGCGAAGAAAAATGGATCAATAACCTATTTATTGACGTTTACCATCAAATTTTGCATACTGATTAGAGCATATACAGAAAGCAGCATACAACACACCTCATTATCGGCAAGGCCATAAAGAGCAAATGCAGCATTGTGTTGCAATGATCCATTTCTTGAATCGAGAAGCTTCAATAAAGGTCCCAAACCACCACTATGGGCAATCCCAGCTTGATTGTGGGCATCCTGTAGAAAGAGTACGCTAGAAATTAAAAGACACATTGTTTTTGTTGTTATTTAATATACTCACCCCTTTCTTTTTTACTTTCACAGTAAGAAATAACTCATCCAGACCCACGGAACTAAGCTAATTTAGCATCTATGGATTTAAAATCAAACAAATCTAGAAGTACCTAATAAGAAAACAGTTGACAACCAGGGCAACAGCAAATTATCCAGGATCACTAGGTATTATTTGAAACACTAAGAAACAAAATGATAACAGTTGTGGAATTAAATGTTTAATTGAAGTTACTATTTTTACAATGCTCAAATAACTTTCAAAACCGAACTACCAAAAGTTTAGTAACAAGAACCTGCGCCAATCTACCCAGTGCAAAGGCCGACATTTCTTTCAACTGAACATCTGGTGACTGTAGCATTTCAATCAAAGGACGGACAGCACCCCTTTGCACAATGTGCACCTGCAAAGTAATAATTTTGAGCGTAAAGTGAAAAATAAACAAAATTCACCAACAAATCAGGGGAAATGATACAATTAAAGGGAAATGAGAAAGTATATTCTACAGATCAACAGCAACAAACAACTTATCACTTTCTATGACCAAACAGAAGAAGATTTTAGGCTTTTGGGAATTGAAAAAGAGTTGAAGATAGAAAGCTGGTTTGAAATTGGTACCTTACAATCAGAATCAGTTGAGGCAAACTGCCCAAGTAATAAAGCCGCCTCTCTTTGACTTTCAGGGCAACAGGAGCTGTAAAAGACAAATTCAAGAAATCACAAGACTGAGCTTGGAGTTAACAGCTAAGCATCTTAAGAAAAGAAAAACCTCAGCAATTGAGAAGCTAGTAAGATTTACAGAATTTCAGCTCTAGTCAGACTATATCAAGTCTATGCTGAACCATGTACATCAAAATCGTAAGCGTCCACATACCTAAGAAGACCAATGACAGGTTGCAACGCCCCGGCAGCAAGAACCTCTTTTTTAATGTGTGGAGACGAGTGTACTAGATTGCCTATAACTCCAACCTAAAAAGGTAAGACTCAACTGGTTATTTCAATGTCAATCCCACGTAGATAAATAAGTAGCAAAAGAGTTGATTCCAAATACTCTTGACGAGTAAAAGATTCCTAACCGCTTCATAATGTATAGCAGCATCCTCTGATCCTAGCATTAGGATGAGCGTGGGAAGAGCATTGCACTCAACTATCTGCAATGAAAATAATCATCATGCTCCACCCAAATCTAAGTAGGAGCTTTAAGATAGATATATTTACCTGGTTCTTGTTTTCATCATTTTTAAATGCAAGGGTTCTCAGTGCTCCTGCTGCTGCTCGCTGAACCTTTGAATCAGAAAATTCAAGCAACTCCACGAGTGGTGGAATACCGCCTTCCACCCTGTTTTTGAAGAACTGGAAATTATGAAGATAGTTGTACTGATACAAATATCAAAAAGGAGGAAATCACTTAAATATGCTGACCTAACACGGGTCTTGATACTGCTGTTCTCATGAGCAAGGTTGGTGATGGCATCAGCCGCTCTTCTGATAACACTATTAACAGCTCGAGAGCTAGAACCCTCTTTGTTTCTCTTCAGCAGGTTCACTAGATGAGGTAAGGCACCTTTGTCTACTATCAGTTTCTGATACTCTGGCTGTTAAGCAGTCAATCCCAAAACACGATCACATAAACTATACATAATTCCCTCCTTTTTAAAAAAGTTCAATTACCAAAAGTTCCCTAAATTTAAACTAGATATGAAGCAACACAACATAAAAGGAAACTGCTTTTCTAGTTTCATAGAAGGAAGCACACAGTACAAGGAGATGGCCGAGAGAAATGGAGGATGAAAACCTTAATAGCAAGAAGACCAAGCGCAAAAGCGCTTCCCTTCTCAACCTCGTGTTCGAAAGGCTTCTCAGCCAAGTCCCCGTCGTTGTACGGCGGCGCTTGTAGATGCGTCATAAGAGCTGGGACAGCACCTCCGTCGACAATCAAGTTCACTAAATCCTCTGCTGAACATCACAGGTCACTAGTCATGCAACAAAATAGGAAGAAAGCGCAGAAAAAGGAGTAAGATCGGAAGCTGATCTTCACCGTTTTTAGCGAGCTCGGCAAGGACTTGAGTGGCGCGTTTAGCAGCAGCGCGATCGGATTCTTGCCAAGAGAAGGCAGAGTTTAGAACGGAAACTTGAGCAGCAACCTCGCAGAGAAGCGCCTGGGCACCGTCGGTGGTTGCGGCAGAGATCTCCCGATCTTCAGCGGCGACAGCTCCTTCCTCAAGCTTTCGCTTCTGTCCTTTACGCTCGGGGAAGCTCCGGCCTTCTCGCCTCTCCGGTTGTTGGTCCATCGTTCACAAAGTAAAAGATGATCCGAAGAAGAGGAGATCAGAGACGGAGAAGAAGCAGCAGCAGCGTTTTGAAATCAATCCAAAGCACAAAAGAGATCAGGGTTATTTTCGTCGTTTCAGTTCATCTCGAAAAAAAAAACCCCTTTATTTTCTTTATTTCTCGGATTTAAATTGTATGTAACTATGCCAAAAATAATAAATTCAAATTCGAAGTTTAGAAATAGCTTATGGTCAGTTTTCAGTACAAAAACACAATTAATAATTTACAAGTCGACAAAAAAAAAAATAGTAATTTACAAAATTATATTTAGAAAAATAATTTTTTTTTTATATATATAGATTGTGTCAATCGAAGTCATAATTCGGACGTTTGTATAAATTTTATGTAACATGTGTTTAGTGATTTTGAAATCCCTAAATTGTTTTACTTTTGATCAAGCCACATAATGTTAATTTGATTCTAAATATATAATTAAAATAAACTGAATAACTAAAAGGTTCTGAGTGTAAATCCATATATTCCTTTAGTTCTAAAACAATTATACATGGTCTAAGAACCAATTAGTAGATAACATTTTTGCTAAGTTGAGTGTGTTTACAACAAAGAAAATGAAAAGATATATCCATAGGTTGTGTGCTGTTTCATCAACCAAAAGCCCCACAAACTCAAAATTTCAATTCTTTTATAGTTTAGTTTGGGTCATTTTATTTCTTTTATATTAAGATTTATATGAAAGTAAGTATGCTAATTAAGTAGGCTTTTGGACTTTTTGGTGGTCTGCCACAAAGGAGACGTGTTTGATAGTGTGAGAAGAAAGAAGCATTTCTTTAATTTGTGAAAGAAGGAAAAAAAAAAAAAAA
>NW_006238918.1:6531882-6532087 GCF_000375325.1 Capsella rubella
ATATTTTGGGTAAAAATATGTTAAAAATAAATCAAAAATTACAAAACATATCAATATTTTATATTTCTCCATTTATATTTAAAAGATAAGAAAATACAAATCCTTTATGCAATATTTTGTTAATTTTTATTATTTAAAATATTTAACTTTCCCACACCATTTACCTATATATATAACCAAATCTTTGTGTGTAAGCTTAGAATAT
>NW_006238918.1:6532521-6532794 GCF_000375325.1 Capsella rubella
ACATTTTTGCAGCAACTTATGAAAAAAACCTTGCTTTGCTCACTTATTTACAAGGTTCTGCCATTGGTATTAATATTTCTTTTTAAATAGTTTAAAAATCAATAATGAAAACAAGAAAATCTCCCTAAAATTTTTCGAAAATACTTAACAAAATCTTCAAGTTAAAGAAATATTTATTATTGCAAAAAAATAATTAAGAAAATCTCTATTAATTATTTCGAAAATAGCTAAAACAATTTTCAAATTTAATACATACTTATTATCTTAATAAAA